>NW_027497523.1:0-184161 GCF_021521415.1 Bidens hawaiensis | reverse complement strand
TTATTGTAACACTTCCGTACGCCTCCAAGCCAAACTTTCTGAGCATGGTTACTTCTCGATCAAACTATATCTGATTCCACAGTACGGCCAATCGAATTTGGTGGCCACCAAGTGCTACAATCCAAATGTACCATTTCAAGTGCATACAAAATCACTGTTGACTATACAGATTCTCGCTTAACCTTCTCCGGCGTAAATAAGTTTAGAGTTATTGGATGTGATGATTTGCTTGGCGCATTCGCGCACACAATCTCGATATATATCAACAGGTTGTATGGTATTTGCTCAAACCCGGAGGATGTTATTGGTGTAGGTGTTCAGGCAATGGCTGTTGTCAATCATCCATACCCAAAGACATTAAATATTATGATACTCGGCTAAAGACCTTAATAGGAATTCATCAAGCGAGATGAGACGAGCACTGCTTTTAATCCTTGTACGTATGCCTTTGTTGGTGACGCAAGGAATTCGAATTCAATGGTTCATCGGATTTAAACGATACATCTTTCAGGAAAGGATCGAAGATGGTGTGCCATAAGTGTGGATTGGGCTGTTGGTAACCTGAGTTGCCCAGAAGCTAAGAAGACCCATGCATACAACTGCCAAGCAAATAGCTTGTGTGTTAACACCACAGGGACAAATGGCGGGTACCATTGCATACTGTACCAAGGATATGAAGGAATCCTTACCTAAAACCTGGCTGCCAAGGTAAGACTTAAAGTTATTGCAAAGGGTCATGTATAGCTACACCACCTCCGTTAGATTTCACACTATTAAACAACCATCCACAAAACACTCATACAGTTGTTTGACCAACAAATGCAAACTTAGAAGATTGTTGATCAGAACGGTCATTTAAACAATATCCAGACAGCCATTCCGAAATAGGGGAGTCAAACGTTAAAAATTATTGTTTAGCAATAATGGCCATTTCCTTGACCAATATCGGATGGTCATTCTGGCCTTATTCGGTCGAATGTTTAAAACGATGAGAGCTTATAAAGGGATTTATGTCACACCCCCCAACTTAGGTCTAGGAGTATGATCAATAGTTGGTACCACACATTTGTAAATAAACAGAGTTGCGGGTTAATGCGGAAGTCTTATAAAACAGTGGATATAGTTTATAAATATTTACAATACAAAAGACGAGACAAAAGGTCTAGTTTAGTTTACTTGTTTATAAGTTTTACAAAAGCACTATATTTAATATTTAAACAAAAATATCCGAGCCATCGGATTCTGAGCCCTTCGTCATTTAAGCTCTAATCTTGGTTACCTGCAAAATATTATAAAATACGTCAGCAACAAATGCTGGTGAATATGCTGACGCTAAAATATTTCTTCACTTAATCACCCCTCGAGACCACGTAAGTCTCGGGCCCATCTTGGCTTAGGAATAATCAAGTTTAAACAATATCATTATAAACTTGAGTCTCTACACTAGGTCACCCCAGCAAAACACCGCAGCGTTTCAACGTACTTAGGTACCATAAATATACGCATGGTCATTCTCACTCTAACATACTTAGGTCCGGCCCATCGTGGCTGGAGGTCGTGACAAGCATGGTACGATGTGCCCACCGCATTTAACCACATAAGTAAGGATCCAGACAAATGTATACTACAGCCTGAGGGCTAGGCTTTTACTCTATTCATAATGTTTTTAGAGACACTTAATCTCATGTAAAGTTTTTCATATAACACGTTGACTCGTTTGAAAACAAGTTTATAAAAGTGGGGCGTATTCACCTTTTGACTAGGATTGGTTTCCAACACCGTCCATGGGTCTTTCCCTTGCTATCTTGCACCTTTAGTACGAGTATAGCTTTTCATTAGTCGGATATACAATCCAGCTTAAGACCTTTAGTCTTAGTTTTATAAACTTTACCTCAATAAACCTTTAGTTCAAAACCTCTTTTACTTTAAACCTTAAGCTTTAATAGTAATTATAAACCTTTAGTTTATTTATAAAACCCTACGTTTCTTCTTCTTTAAGAAACATATCATTTTCTTTATTATTTTAAGTATACTCATTATACTTAAATAATATCTATAACAAAGAATATTTATACAATATACCTATATATATATATATTTCTTTTCTCTTTCTTTTCTTTGTTATATATATTTCATTTATTCTCGAGGTATTCAGTATAATCTCGACTTAAGGTATTAAGCCTTTATAATATTTTATTAATATTTTATTCGGGCATTATGCCTACCTTGGTTGGCTTATAAAACCCTATTCAATTGAGCAACATTTCGTTGCCGCTTGATCAATGCTTTTTCCTTCCTTGTCTCTTTCTTGCCAATCCTTTTCCACACTTTGGCACGCTTCTCGGGGCACCAATACTTCCAGGCACGCACTTCGAGATGATCTTCGGGACGTCGTAATAGTATTACTTTCTTGATATACACGTCGTCGGGAAATGGCACGAGTATCGAGGTATGGCACACTTATCGAGGAATCGAGGCACAAACTTCGAGGTGTAGAGAGATGTTAGAGAGAGAGTTAATTGTGTGAATTGAGGTGTGGAAAATGATAACCCAGACCTTGCTATTTATATACATGATTTTGAAGCCCGTCGTGGTACGCGACGGCCTCTTTGGTACCCGTCGCGTATCGCGACGTAGGTCATCTGAGTCACCACGTAGACCTGCCACGTGGCGACGCATGGCGGACGTGTTGCCACGTGGTAACACGTGGCAGCAGAGGGTGCCACCGTGTGCCACGTGGCACACGTGTCACAATATATCAGGTAACCCATCGCGGTACGCGATGGGTCTCTCTTCTGATCCATCGCGTAAAGCGACGGGTCAGGAAAACATAAATTACATTTTAAACCCTGCAGTTTGGAAGTTGACAGATTTGGTTCCTTGACTTTGGATTTTGGCATTTTTGGCTTGAAATTTCCGTGATGTTACATCCTCCCCACCTTGAAATAAATCTCATCCTCGAGATTGCTTTACGAGGATAAGTGGGGGTATTTCTTTCTCATTTCGGACTCGAGTTCCCATGTGTACTCAGGTCCTCTTCGGGAATCCCATTTTACTTTCACGATTTTCAATGTTCGTCTTTTAAGTTTCTTTGTTTTCAAATTTTCAATTTGAATTGGACGTTCAATGAATTTTAAGTTCTCGTTAATTTCTATGTCTTTTAATGGCATCGAAAGAGATTCATCGGCTAAACATTTGTACAGATTTGAGATATGGAATACGTCGTGTATCCCTTGCATTTCCTCAGGTAGTCGCAAGCGGTATGCAACAGTACCAATTCGTTCAATCACCTCGAAGGTTCCAACGAATCGAGGACTTAATTTTCCTTTCTTGCCGAAGCGAACGACGCCTTTCCATGGCGAGACTTTCAAAAGAACTTTGTCACCAACATTGAACTCTAACGGCTTACGGCGGACATCGGCGTAACTCTTTTGGCGATCACGAGCCGTCTTAAGTCGTTCTCGGATTTGAAGAACTTTTTCGGTGGTTTCTTGGACTATCTCGGGTCCAGATAATTGATTATCTCCAGTTTCAGACCAACACATGGGCGTCCTACATTTTTGTCCATATAACGCCTCAAATGGTGCGGCTTGAATACTTGCATGATAATTATTGTTATACGAGAATTCCTTTCGGGGTAAGTGGTCATCCCAACTTCCACCTAAGTTTATCACACAAGCTCGGAGCATATCTTCCAATGTTTGAATTGTCCTTTCGCTTTGCCCATCAGTTTGTGGATGATAGGTGGTGCTAAGGTTTAACTTGGTGCCTAAGGCTTGTTGGAAGCTTTTCCAAAAGTGAGAAGTAAAGAGACTGTCTCGATAATAGATTATAGACAATGGTACTCCATGCAAAGCAACAATGTTGTTTACATAAATACGCGCTAATCTATCCATTGAATACGACTCGTTGATAGGTTTGCGGACTTTATTAAACGGTCCACAATCACCCATTTAGCATTATGTTGTCGAGTCGTTTTCGGGAGTTTGGTTATGAAATCCATGGTCATTAACTCCCACTTCCATAAGGGAAGTTTGGGTTGCTGAAGCAATTCCCAGGGCTTTTGGTGTTGAGCCTTGACTTTCAAACAAGTTAAGCATTTAGCAACGTGCGAAGCGATTTCTTTTTTCATCCCATTCCACCAGTAGTTTGGCTTGAGGTTTTGATACATTTTGTCACTACCGGGGTGCATCATGTACTTGGAATTATGGGCTTCGTTCATGATCTTTTCATGCAATTCCCCAACGATTGGTACCCAAATTCGGTTTCCCATTCTAAGAATACCATCGTCACCTTTGACTAGCGAGTCAATGTGCCGTTACGTTTTTCGTCGGAGATTTGGTTTTCATTGATCGCTTGAATTTGGGCAGATTTGATTTGGTAAATAAGATCGATTTGAAGTTCTAGCCTTAACGCTCGGACTCTTTTTGGCTTTTCGTGCTCTTTACGACATAAGGCGTCAGCCACAACGTTGGCTTTACCTTCGTGATAAACAATCTCACAGTCGTAGTCGTTGAGAGTTTTCTTCCACCGTCGTTGGCGCATATTAAGCTCTTTTTGATCGAAGATATGTTTCAAGCTTTTATGATCAGTGTACACGATAAATCTTACTCCATAGAGATAGTGCCTCCATATCTTAAGTGCAAAGATTATGGCGCCTAACTCTAGATCGTGAGTTTTATAGTTCTTTTCGTGCACCTTGAGTTGACGAGAGGCGTAAGCGATTATTTTCTTACGTTGCATTAATACACATCCCAAGCTGGAATGAGACGCATCACTAAAGACAACGAAATCTTCAGTACCTTCTGGAAAGGCCAGTATAGGAGCTTGGGTAAGCTTTTGTTTAAGTATATCGAACGCCTCTTTTTGTTTTGTTCCCCATTCATACTTGATGTTTTTGCGAGTTAAAGAAGTTAAGGGAACAACGATTCGGGAAAAGTTTTCAATGAACCTGCGGTAATAGCCTGCCAATCCCAAGAAACTTCAAATCTCGGTTGGCGACTTTGGGATCTCCCACTTAGAGATAGCTTCAATCTTAGCAGGGTCCACTTGAATACCGTTAACGTTGATGATGTGACCAAGAAATTGGACCTCGTGTAACAAGAACTCGCATTTCGAGAACTTGGCGTACAACTTCTCGGTTCTTAGAATTTCAAGTAAAGTTCGAAGATGATTTTCATGATCGTCCTTAGACTTAGAATAAATAAGTATGTCGTCGATAAAAACGATATCAAATTTATCCAAATAAGGCTTACAGATTCGGTTCATCATGTCCATGAACGCGGCTGGCGCATTAGAAAGTCCGAATGGCAAAACGGTGAACTCATAATGTCCATACCTTGTTCGAAAAGCCGTTTTTGAAATATCGTCGGATTGAACTTTGAGCTGGTGATAGCCGGAACGAAGGTCGATTTTAGAAAAGAAACTAGAACCTTGAAGTTGGTCGAATAGATCATTGATTCGAGGGAGTGGATAACGATTCTTGATTGTGACTTTATTGAGAGCTCAGTAGTCGATGCACATACGCATGGATCCATCCTTCTTCTTGACGAATAGTATCGGCGCTCCCCATGGTGATGAACTTGGTCGTATGAAACCTTTCTCGAGAAGCTCGTCTAGTTGTTTCTTCAGTTCCTTCATCTCAGTTGGCGCGAGGCGATACGAAGCTTTGGAAATCAGAGCAGTACAAGGAATAAGATCGATCCTAATCTCTACTTCACGATCAGGAGGAATGCCAGGACATTCGTTGGGAAAGACATCGGCATAGTCGGAAACAACATGAACGTTTTTTATTTCTTTAAGTTTTGATTCTTCGGTGACGTAGGCCATGAATGCTAAGCACGCTTGATTTAAACATTTATTAGCCCTTATCATTGAGATTAAACTAACTCGGCCAGCGTCTTTATCCCCTTCAATTCGAATAGTTCGTTTATCAGGGGCTCGAAGTTCAACGGTTTTGCTATTGCAGAGGATACAAGCATGGTTGTCAGATAACCAATCCATACCCAATACAACATCAAAAACCGCAAGAGTCATAGGTAGCAATTGAATAGGCAAAACGTAACCGGCTAATAAAATTTTTCCTTTTTCTAAGGCTTCAGAGATTTTAACGATTTCGCCATTAGCGGTCTCGACGCTTAGAGTTTTATTTAGTTTGATTAAAGGTTCGTTTAATAGAATACAAAAGTTATAATCTATAAAACTCAAGTTGGCACCCGAATCAAACAAGACTCTAGCATAAGCATTGTTAACTAGGAACGTACCGGTAATGGTTTCCGGCGTGTCGGCCGCTTTCTTCGCATCAAGGACAAATACCCTTGCACTGCCCTTCTTGGGCTCGTTCTTTTGACCGCTACCACCCGCACCACCAGTCGCGGGCTTGTTCTTGGGGCATTCAAAGCTAAGATGTCCCATTTCTTTGCAATTGTAGCAGGTCATATTCTTCTTCAACAATCGGCCGTAGCGTGGTCGGGTTTGTGACGTGCTTCACAGAGTCGTGGAGTTAAATGGCATCTACCCCTATGATATTTCTTACGAATTTTGCATTGTGGAATGCGGGGGTTGAAGCCGGACCTTCGTTGGTCAACTCCCCTTGAAACGGGTATTTCCTTCCTTCTTCATGTCTTGTGTTGTTACCACCCTCTTGTCTTCTTCCTTATTGCGGATCATTCCGCACATCAAGTACCCAGCCAACTCCATCGCGGAGTCAGCGGTTTGTGGCAAGTGTGATCTCACCATGTCACGAATCTCTCGTGGTAATCCCCAAATATAATGTGTAACTTTGCTGGATTCAGGGGTAACCAGCTAGGGAGCCAAACGACAGTATTCATGGAATTTCATGTTATACTCACTAAGGTTCGTTCCAACAACCTTGTGAGTCAAGAATTTGGTTTGAATTTGGTCTGTTTCGTGCATCGGACAGAATTTCGACATTAACAACTCTTTGAACTCGTTCCAAGTCATATTGTACATCACCTCCCTTCCTCTACTCAAGATAAATGTGTTCCACCACTCTAGAGTTTCGCCTTTAAACATCAAGGCAGAATACTGAATCTTTTCCTCATTAGAACACTTGCTTGTTATTACGATCGTCTCCATTTCTTCAAGCCACCTCACGGTTGTGATGGCTCCCTTGTCACCATGGAACTCCTTCGGTCCATAGTATTTGAAATCCTTGAACGAACATCCACCAATTTTGAGTTTCTTTAATTCTTGACGTACTCCACCATCAGCGTTCGACTCATGCACACTTTCTTCCATACGTGAAGGTCTAGAACGGGGTTTAGAAATGGATTTTCGAGAAGGATTTGCAGATTGTGAATGTTTCGTTTGTCTAGATTGGGATCTAAATTCAGTTTCGGCCCTTACGGTATCTTTTACTAACTTTTGGATTTGTTTTATGTACTTATTGGGAATCGGTTCCTCTTGTTCATTTTCGGGACCTTTTCCTTTTTCTTCTCGTTTTTCGGCTTCCTATCGGGAGGCCTCTCGGTTATCACTTTGTCGAGACATTTTTATCTTTTATTCTTTTCAATCTTTTTCTTTAAGTCTGAAATTTAACAATTTTTCTCTTTATTAAACATATATTTTATTTATTCATCATATGTATATATCATACTAGATATATACATGGATTATTACAACACAAAGATTTTATATATACATCCATACTCGATGTATATATATGTTCCTATCCATACATCATATAACACATAACATTATATTAACACATAAACATCATCTCTTGAAAACATGCCATCACCACCATCCTCTTAATCCTTCATGAATTTCTTCACCACTTTCGTTAGCTTGTTGCACTTTCGAAGAAGCGTCTCTCCTATCTTCTCCTTTTTCTTTCCGTTTATAGCTAACTTCTTCCTTAATTCATCCATCTCATGTAGGGCTCGATACTTCCGAGGTGGGTCGCGGTAACCCATCATCACCATGTCATAATGGTTCTTCGGATTTGGATACGGAGATGATGTCACATCGGAGGGATAGTTGAAGAATTCATCGGCAGCTTCGTTTTGTTCACGAATTTCATTGGCCTGTTATTCAATGGATTGAATTTTGCTTTTGTATGGTGGAAAACTTGATGATGCCTTACCCTTGAGTTCATGGAGAAATTGCATGTAGGGATCGACAAAACCATAGCTTGGGGTTGAGTATTGCTCTTCCATTGGTGTGGTTACTTCATTTGGATTTTCATGATATTCTTCCTCAGGTTATGTTTCCTCCTCTGGTTCCTCTTCCGGTTCCTCTTCGGTTATTGCAGGCACATGGATCTTCTCGTATGGAATCGTCACTCTCATCTTGGGCTTGCGAGATGGCCCTTCCTTGTTGATGCGGGAATCGGCAGAATCCATAGTTGAAGTGCCGGTATGCCACTTTCGTTGATCGGAGTGGCATTGCATCCAGTCGGATGAGGGAGATTTTGGTTCCTCCTAGATTGGTAAGTTGGAGAGGAAAGCGTATGAAGGGTGAGGATTTGGTGGTAAGTGTGTTGAACCTCCAAATGGGTAATATGGCGGGATCTCGGTTGATTGATAGGTAGGAATCTCGGAAGGATGATACGTTGGTACTTCGGATGGTTGGTACATAGGTAAACTTGACGGATGGTAGCTGGAGTGCATTGGTGCTTGATATAACTTGGTGTGGAGTATTATCTAGGTGGTAAACTGGACTTTGCTCATTGCCGGGTTATTGGTAAGGCTTAGTTTGATTGTAATCCTCATCGGAATTGAAGAATGATTCATAGTAATCTTTGCTCATGAAGCCTCTTGGAAATTTGTAATATTTCTTTGCTCTTCTTGCTTCATTATCATAATATTCCATTAATTTCTCGAAAGACATCTTTGATGGGTGGTTTAGAATGTGGAGAGGGAAAGAAAGGGTTACCAGCCAATCATATCCCTATTCAAATAAACAAGTAAAATATTTTCCTATGCTTGTATCGAAGCTTGGGTATTGTTTTATGATACCCAATTCGCTAAGATCGATCGCTCTGATACCAACCTGTCACACCCCCAACTTAGGTCTAGGAGTATGATCAATAGTTGATACCACATTTGTAAATAAAACAGATTTGCGGGTTAATACGTAAGTCTTATAAAACATGTGGATTTAGTTTATAAATATTTACAATACAAAATACGAGACAAAAAGTCTCTTTTAATTTACTTGTTTATAAGTTTTACAAAAGCATTATATTTAATATTAAAACAAAAATATCCGAGCCATCGGATTCTTGAGCCCTTTGTCCTTTAAGCTCTAATCTTGGTTACCTACAAAATATTATAAAATACGTCAGCAACAAATGCTAGTGAATATGCTGACGCTAAAATATTTTCTTTACTTAATCACCCCTCAAGCCACGTAAGTCTCGGCCCATCTTGACTTTGGAATAATCAAGTTAAAACAATATCATTATAAACTCGAGTCTCTACACTAGGTCACCCCAGAAAATCACCGCAGTGTTTCGACGTACTTAGGTACCATAAATATACACACGGTCATTCTCACTCGAACGTACTTAGGTCCGGCCCATCGTGGCTGGAGGTCGTGACCAAGCGTGGTGCGATGTGCCCACCGCGTTTGACCACATATGTAAGGATCCAGACAAACGTATACTACAGCCTGAGGGCTAGGCTTTTACTCTTATTCATAATGCTTTTAGAGACAATTAGTCTCATGTAAAGTTTTTCATATAACACGTTGACTCGTTTGAAAATAAGTTTATAAAAGTGGGGCGTGTTCACCTTTTGATTGGGATCGGTTTCCAACACCGTCCGTGGGTCTTTCCCTTGCTATCTCGCACCTATAGTACGAGTATAACTTTTCATTAGTCGGATATACAATCCGGCTTAAGACCTTTAGTCTTAGTTTTATAAAATTTACCTCGATGAACCTTTAGTTCAAAACCTCTTTTAATTTAAAACCTTTAGTTTTAATAGTAATTTATAAACCTTTAGTTTATTTATAAAACCCTACATTTCTTCTTCTTTAAGAAACATATTCTTTTCTTTATTATTTTAAGTATACTCATTATACTTAAATAATATCTATAACAAAGAATATTTATACAATATATATATATATATATATATATATATATATATATATATTTATTTATATTTCTTTTCTCTTTCTTTTCTTTGTTATATATATTTCATTTATTCTCGAGGTATTGAGTATAATCTCGACTTAGGGTATTAAGCCTTTATAATATTTTATTAATATTTTATTCGGGCATTATGCCTACCTTGGTTGGCTTATAAAACCCTATTCAATTGAGCAGCACTTCGTTGCCGCTTGATCAATGCTTTTTCCTTCCTTGTCTCTTTCTTGCCAATCCTTTTCCACACTTTGGCACGTTTCTCGGGGCACCAACACTTCACGGCATGCACTTCGAGATGATCGTCGGGACGTCGTAATAGTATTACTTTCTTGATATACACGTCGTAGGGAAATGGCACGAGTATCGAGGTATGGCACACTTATCGAGGAATCGAGGCACGTTTATCGAGGTGGATCGAGGGCACGAACTTCTAGGTGTACAGAGATGTTAGAGAGAGAGTTGATTGTGTGAATTGAGGTGTGGAAAATGAGAACCCGGACCTTGTAATTTATAGACATGATTTTGAACTCTTTGGTACTCGTCGCGTATCGCGACGTAGGTCATCTGAGTCACCACGTAGACCTGCCACGTGGTGACACGTTGCAGGCGTTGTGCCGCGTGGCGACACGTGGCGGACGTGTTGCCATGTGGTGACACGTGGTAGCAGAGGGTGCCACCGTGTGCCACGTGGCGCACGTGTCACAATGTGTCAGGTAACCCATCGCGGTACGCGATGGGTCTCTCTTCTGATCCATCGCGTAGCGCGACGGGTCAAGAAAACATAAATTACATTTTAAACCCTGCAGTTTGGAAGTTGACAGAATTGGGTCCTTAACTTTGGATTTTGGAATTTTTGGCTCGAAATTTCCGTGATGTTACAATTTACCTTTTAAATGAAACTCAAAATCCACCAGAGAAAACCCGGACTACCCGACCAGAAAAATCTGAACCTGGATAAAGACAAACCTAAACTAGAACCAAAGTGATTTGGATTGGTTCTTAGGTGTTTTATGGGTTCCGGGTCAACCCACAAAACATTGATGCACTTTTGTTTTAAAACCTATTAGTATTAATAGGTTCAGTCGAGATCAATTATGGTATATTTGGCTTAATCGATTTTTGTTTTTGAGACTGATTCAATAGCAAGTTCGGTTATGGTATATTCGATTTGATCAACGAGTTCGAGTTCAGTTGTGGTATGTTTGGTTGGGCTTAACTGTTTAATCGAGTATGGTTAAAATGATTTTTGAGACTGTTTAGTCGCTTAGTAGGTTTAATCAATTTTGATTAGGTATGTTCTGTTTGACTTAACTTTGTTTAATTGATTATGGTTTAATCGATTTAATCTATTATGGTATTGTAGCTATAAATCGTACTTGTTTTTATTCTTAAATACTCGAAACCCGATTAACCAAACCTGAAAAAACCCAAACCCAAATTAACCGTGAGAGATTTGGGTTGGGTTTCAGGTCTAGATATAAAACTTGAAACCTTAAAAACCATAAATCCAAAGAACAAACTCGAAGAACACCTTTATAATAAATACCAGATGTCCCTATTGCAAATGGTAAGTAGCTACAGTGAAAGTGAAAGTATTTTACCATCCATACTAGAAAAGATACTGTAAGTTACCGGACGGCTACTTGATATCGGTTAAAAACGCCGATGTGTACAATGTGGATTTAATATGTTAAAAAGTGAACACTAACTACTTATATTATGTTTCATACAATCAAATAATTTCTTTGGTGCATGAAGTGTCAAGTACCTTTTTCCCCAATCTCTTATTTGTTTTCATATTATTGCTGTATATGTTTTCTTCAGTTCAGTTTTCATTTTCCTTTTAGACATTGATGAGTGCAAGGATAACAAAACCTACACTTGTTATGGAGATTGTGATAATACTCTAGGGAGCTACAACTGTAATTGCCCGCAAGTGTTTGTTGGTGATGCAAGAAACGCAAGTGGTTGTTAACACAAAGCCGGTTCAAGTTCAAGAATTTCTCCAGCCATATATGTAATTATAGGTAATTCTTTCATGAATATATACTAATCTATCCTTGAACATATATAGATCTTTAATCATTAATATTCTCAAAAACCATGTTCTTCGGTTGTAAACTAAGCCAATTATCTATTAATGTATCAAAGTGTTTTTCATTTTCACATCCGATGTAGCATTGGTGATTGCGCTCTTAGCAATACTCTCAGGAGTCGGCATTTGTGTCGGTGTGAAAAACAGGAATCTAATGATCCTTAGATAAATGTACTTTGAACAAAATGGTGGTGTGCTTCTTAAACAAAAGATCAATGTACAGGGGGCTCATGAGGCAATGACTTTGTTTATCCCTAAAGAACTTCTAAAAGCTACTAACAGTTATTCTCAAGAGCATATCATCAGTCGAGGTGCATAAGGCATAGTGTACAAAGGAGTTTTATCTGATAAGCGTGTAGTTGCAGTAAAGAAGTCTAAAGTAGTGGACGTGACCCAAGCAGAGCAGTTCATCAACGAAGTCTTGATCCTTACGCAAGTCATCCATCGAAACGTGGTAAAGCTTTTGGGTTGTTGCTTGGAAGAGGAAGTCCCTATATTAGTTTATGAATTCATCTCCAATAACACACTTTTCCATCACATTCATCATAGACCAGGTGGAATGAGTTGGTTATCATGGGAGCACCGTCTAAGAATAGTTGTTGAAGCCGCGGGTGCACTAGCGTACCTTCATTCAGAAACTATTATGCCAATTGTACACAGAGATGTCAAGTCTAGCAACATATTATTAGATTCCAAGTATACTGCAAAAATTTTCGATTTTGGTGCATCAAGGTTAGTCCCCTTAGATCATGAGCAAGTAACTACTCTTATCCAAGGCACGCTTGTAAGAATAAATATATGGATATGTATATTTATGTATGGCCTACATGATCATTTATATTATAATAGATCAAAGTTAATTAAATTATACCTTATAATTATGTTAGCTAGGTAATTGTTGATGGACCAAATTACCCTTTCTTGCTAACCAAGGGTTTCCCCTTGGATGTATATAAATATGGAGAGACTAATTAACATCATACATCTTAACCCTAAACCCTCACATCAAATTCGTGAGCCTCTCTCTCCCTCTATATTATTCGGTTTTCTCAAGAACCCAAATCCCCATCACTAATATACATCCTAAAGGGGAACCCGACCAAGCTGACTGTCATGTCGTCTGGATCGTACTCATCAGCCGTGGCCACTCTCTCTGCTGTGACAGGTATGTTTTAGTTGTAGGTTTATCATAACATCCATGTTTTCTATTACATAAATGAAGAACTGATAAACATGTGGTATCAAGAGCGATGTTGATTAATCAGTTCTTCATGTCTTCCTTTAACTCAGGATCTAAACAGGAAGACATGGACTAAAACCTGAACCCTTAACAGTTTTCGGTTTTCATTAGTTCGTATTATTTATTTATCGTTTTGATTAAAATCCGAAAACTGATAAACCCTAACAGATTTTCGTTTTATTCTTATTAATTCGTTTTATTATATTATCGTTATTAAAATCGCGAATGACAGAAACCCTAACAATTTTTCAGTTTTAAAAATCGCATCTGATATAAACTAACAGTTTTTCGAAATCTGATAAATTAATGATTATTCATGTTCATAACAGTTTTCGAAAATCTGGTATAATCTGGTTCAATATCTGGATTGTTATAATGTTTTACTAAATTTTAATTAAGATTTAGACCAAGATATTTCGAATTTTGTAAACTTAATAAAGGAATTATTTTGAAAATAATCAAATCTTGGATAAACAAACAATCCCTAAGAATTCAGATTAAACGTTATTAGTTGTTCATAAACTTAGGGGTGTATGTGTTTACGGCTAAAACAGTTTTCGGAGAACACTGAGTTTCCGAAAACACTAGAACCTGTAAACGCATCAAACCAGTAAACTAATATCCCGAGACTAAAATTTTTTGCTAATCGATCCGCGCTAATCGTTTTGTTTGCTATTAACTAAACTAATGTTTTGTAAATACTTAAAATAAATATTTATCACTTTTACAAAACATATAAAAGCTTAAACTTGAATGAATGATGATGTACACTCCTGCCCAAAGGTGATGTGATACATCTAACATACCATTCAAGTCTAAATACAAGCTATGTTAGTTTAGCTTAAACATGATTTAAATGTATCACTTCTGCCCAAAGGTGATGCGATACATCTATATCAAAGCAAAACTAACTCGTTCATAATTAAAATGGTGGTTTCACTTCTGCCCAAAGGTGATGTGTTACAACTGTTTTGCACATATACTTAAATAAAATTTAATTCTGCCCAAAGGTGATTTATCTTTTATTTAAGTAGAATTTTATTAATTACATTAATCTATTATTTTGATGTTAATAATAGATATTAATTATCACATCTTCATAATTTAAAATGGTTCTTATTTATGATTGCATTAGTTTAAATTGCCCCTAGTTCACTCTAAGTTCCTTCTAGTTTAGTATCTTAACATTCTCATATAAATTCCAATAACAGCTACAAATGGTGGAATCACGTCATTAACTGGAGATAACTTTGCTGCCTAGAAGGACTCTCTTATGCTTAATCTTGCCTTCCTGGATTTTGACTTTGCACTAAACAAGGATGAACCTCCAGCACTAACCACTGAAAGCACCCATGCTCAGCACTTATTGTTCGAAAAATGGAAGAGATGCAACCGCATGTATCTAATGCTTATGAAAAACTCCATTAGCATGCCCATAAGAGGATCCATTCCAGACTCTGACAATGCTAAAACCTATCTGGCTTCTGTGGAGGAACAATTCAAGGGAACGTCTAAGGCGCATGCTAGTACTCTTATTCTCAAACTGGTGACTACTAAGTACGATGGAAGGAGTGGCATTCGTGGGCACATTATGATGATGAACGACATGGACCATAAGCTGAAGGGATTAGACATGGAGATCAGCGACGGTTTTCTGGTACACTTCATCATGACCTCTCTTCCACCTGCCTATGAAGCTTTCAAAATCAATTACAACACCCAGAAAGACAAATGGTCCATGAGTGAGCTTATTTCTATGTGCATGCAAGAGGAAGAGCGTATGAAGATGGACAAACCTGAAGTTGCTTACCTTGCCACCAGTTCCAAGAAGAGGAAGAACACTAATCCAAGAAAGGAGTTTGCTAAAGTTTAGAAAAATAATACAGGTGCCTCAACCAGCTCTCAGAACTCCACTGGAAAGCCCTTCTGCAAGTTCTGTAAGAAGTACATTCATAAGCAGAAGGACTGTTCAGACTTTAAGGAGTGGCTGGCTAAGAAAGGTAATGATCTCTTTATGATACTTGAGTCCTATAATTTAACTGTTCCTGCTAATACATGGTGGTTTGATTTTGGTTCTATGGTTCATGTAACCAATTCTACTTAGGGATTCCTTTCAATCCGGAAGCTGGAAAGAAACCAAAGAACACTAAGACTGGGGAATGATAAAGAACTTGAAGTCAAGGCTGTGGGAACTTTACAATTAATAATGAAAACTGGTTTATGTATTAAACTTTATGATACCTTATATATTCCTGAGATTACTCGGAATCTTGTATCAGGACCAAAGTTAGACACATGGACGGTTTTGATGTTTCTCATGGTCGTGGCAAACTTACTATTTCTTTAAATTCTCAAGTGTTTGGTTATGGCTTTTTGGATGGTGGTCTTTATAGATTAGAACTGGATGATAATTTTTCTAAATATTTGTTGTCATATAATATTAATTAATCACTCACAAAGATTAAAGAGAAACGAGACTTAGAGACTTCTTCTATGTTGTGGCATCAACGTTTAGGCCACATCTCATGAGACCGGTTAGCCCGCCTTGTGAAGAAATAACTCTTACCACATCTCGATTTCACCGATTTTGGAACATGTGTCAAATGTCTTAAAGGTAAAATGACATCATCAAATAAGAAAGGCGCCACTAGGAGCTCTAATTTATTAGAACTCATTCATACTGATATTAGTGGTCCTTACCCCATTGCTGGCATAACTGGACATACTTCATTTATCACATTCATTGATGATTATTCCCGATATATGTACTTGTATCTCATTAAAGAAAAATCTGAATCTGTAACAACTTTTAAAGATTATAAAACTGAAGTTGAAAAACAATTAGATCGTCAAATAAAAGTTGTCAGATCATATAGAGGAGGTGAATATTATGGAAGACATACTGATGTAGGTCAGGCCCCTGGTCCATTTTATGAGTTTTGTAAGGGCCATGGGATCGTGAACCAATATACCATGCCAGGTACTCCTCAGCAAAATGGTGTCGCTGAACGGAGAAATCGAACCCTTATGGATACGGTACGCAGTATGTTAGCCAACACTAATTTGCCTCTATTTCTCTGGACTGAAGCCTTAAAAGCAGCCGTTCATATACTCAATAGAGGTCCTTCTAAGTCTGTCCCTAAAACTCCTTCTGAACTTTGGACAGGAAGGAAACCGAGTCTTAATTATATGAAAGTATGGGGCTGTATTGCTGAAGAAAAACTTTATAACCCTTTCCTAAAGAAACTTGACCCTAAAACTGTTACCTACTTCTTTATCAGGTATCCTGAAAATTCAAAGGGTTATCGTTTCTATTGTCGTTCCCATGTCACTCGGTAGAAACCAAGCGTGCCGTGTTCCTGGAGGATTACAAGATCAGTGGGAGCAGCACTAACCCTTATGAAGAATTGCAAGAAATACAAGATGCGGGGGGAGACTCGTCGATTATTGTAACTCCGGCTATTCCTCTTGTACCCCATGCAATTGAACCTTCTGCACCACCTTCTCCACACTCAGAACCCGTTATCACAGAAAATGAAGGCACATCAAACACTCAAAACCAAGACAATACTGAACCCGCTAATCAACTCAGGAGGTCATCTAGGTCTAGAAGACCTACTAACTTTGATGATTATGTCACCTACCTAACTGAAGCTAACGCCGGAAAGCTTAATGATCCTATCTCTTATAATGAAGCCATGAGCAGTTATCAGTCTTCTGAATGGAATAAAGCAATGATTGATGAGCTTGATTCCATGAGGAAAAATGACGTCTGGGATTTGGTTGAATTGCCCAACGGTGTCAAACCCGTAGGATGTAAATGGGTGTTCAAAACAAAACTTGATCCAAAAGGGAACGTTAAACGCTATAAAGCGAGATTGGTTGCAAAGGGCTACACTTAGAAAGAGGGAATTGACTATCAAGAGACTTTTTCACCTGTCTCTCGAAAAGATTCATTAAGGATCGTTATGGCCCTAGTAGCTCACTTTGATTTAGAGCTGCATCAGATGGACGTGAAAACCGCTTTCCATAACGGCACTTTAGACGAAGAGGTGTACATGAAGCAACATGAAGGTTTTAAACCTGAAGGTCAAGAACATCTAGTCTGTAAGCTCAAGAAGTCAATATATGGGTTGAAACAAGCATCACGTCAATGGTACCTAAAGTTTGATGAAGTCATGAAGAAACAAGGTTTTGCAAAGAATCAAGTGGATCAATGCACCTACCTCAAAATGAGTGGGAGTAAGTTTACTATACTTGTCCTTTACGTAGATGATATTCTGTTGGCAAGTAATAGTTTAGACATGTTGCATGAGTCGAAGCGATTACTCTCACATAACTTTGACATGAAGGATCTCGGAGATGCATCTTATGTTATTGGCATCGAAATTCACCGAAACAGACACAGAGGAATCTTAGGATTATCTCAAAGGGCCTACATTGACCATGTCCTTACTCGTTACAGCATGCAACATTGTAACCCAACTGCAGCTCCTGTAGTTAAAGGAGACGTTTTTGGGGCATTCCAATGTCCGAAAACAGAGGTTGAAAAGGAGCAAATGAGATTGATACCTTATGCATCAGTAGTCGGGAGCCTTATTGTGACATTCGTCAAATTTGAGTCTCTATTTATTTTCGTTTTGTAAACATTCATATTGTTAACCAGACTCAATACTTTAGAAACTTACTTTATTATTACATTATATTATTATATACCTCGATCATTAATAAATCGACGTTTTGTCATATTATGGTGTCGTCAAGAAAAACATAAGGAGTTCAAAATGGTTTTCGTAAAGTCGTTACGTGTTGTACAAACCTTTAAGCTCGTATTAAACAAGTTAATGCCTATTATTAGTTAAAAAAAATCTCCCTAAACGCAACCAAGTTTTTCCAAACACCTGTATCTCATCTCATACTACCATCCTAAATCAAACCATCCTTATATCTCAAAAGTTTCCCGAGCACTCAATTATTTCCTCAATATGAACGAACACCTATCAAACTCACTACCCAAATACTTCAAAGACACCGACAAACACACCCACAAAATACCTTGAACATACAATAACTAAAGCTTACCCAACTATGACTCAAATCCTTCGACCCATGCTATGTCAATTCACCAAACCATATAGCCATACCATTCACACCCAACCATAGAGTTTGACAGCAAATTTGCAACCCAAACATTCCTTACGAAATACATGTATAAACCAAATCTCAACCCAAACTAGCCAAGATAAAAAAAAATTTATCCAACCTATCTACTAACCCGAGCTCAAATAAGCCAAACCCCACCTATTAGCCCAACCACTACTCACACAAATCATCCAAGCTTAACCCACTCAAAAGACCTAAACTCAACAAACCCCATCGATTCAACTCAAGAAAACTCAGCTACCCAAGCCGACCTAAACACTCTCACTTACTACTAAATTTCCAACCCATTCACCGTACAAAGCCTGAAACCCATTCCTACGCATGCAAGCTTCATTTTCCCTAAAAAATAAATTTTTTTATATATACATACAACTAGCGTATTTATAACAACCTCATGTGTTCAATTAATCACTTATAGATTATAAACTCTTTCAAGATTAACGGTTTACATGTTATGTCCGTATCTTATAAATTATCTTTGTAAAATGTAATATTGTCATGACAACAAAATTTTATTATAAGGAATTGTTTTTTTTTTAAAAAAAGAGATTATTAAATAATTATATGGGTGATTTTAAGATTTATAAATATTGTCACCTAAGGTGATAAATCTCATAAAGACTTTATAAATTTGAGGTATCATTACGAATGTTGAATGCGGAATTTATTTAGTAACAAATTTCAACTTTCACCATATTGCATAAACTCAATGACCATGGTTTTGCAAATCTTTTGGGACGCGTTTATAAATACTTTATGCTTCATATTATATCTTGAATTTTGTTCAATAACGATTTACGCGACTATCACCTCTTATTATCGCAAGCATCATCACTTTATATAATTTATTTTCATCACAATAACTTTATGTATACAAACTTCTTTAACAATTTGGGTTACAAGATTTACATTTAATAATTATTTAAATATTTTCCCTAGCAATGCGTTACCGCGATGCTTTGTTGTTTTGTACATTTCTTAGAAATAATAAGACGGCCTTCCTTAAGACCTCATTTTCAATTTTAGTCTATTATACGCTACGCGATTTACATATTCGACATTAAATTTGATTCTCACAATTATTGCGATTTTATTTTCATTTGATGAGATGTTTTGATGATAATATTATGCACACGAGATTTCATTTTGTGTTTTGATTATTCATGATCGAATCCAAGCTATTCAATAACAATATGGGTAATACTTTCAAAACTTTAACTTTGCCAAAAAATCTCATTTATCTTTTAAACGATATTTTCATGACTATGTTGTTTATATTTGAGCATTTATGTAAACACGATTCTATACATTATTCTATATCATTTCATCTAATCTATTAACGGCCTATGTGTGGCTCTCTACAAGTTTTGGCGCTATTAGAAACCGTTATTATAATAACGATTATATAAATGGTTTCACAATAGTGGCCGTATTCACGTTTTATCACATTTCATCGATTGTTTTGGTTGTTAATCAATACTATTTTATTTATATTGATGCACGTATGCGTCACCCCAAAGAAACTCACCTCATCCCCGTTATTTCACGAAATCCTATTCTCGATTATTTATAACCTCAAGTTTGTATGCGTATGAAACTCATTGTACGACATTATTATTAATTGTAACGTTATTTACCCCGACCTCATGTACTCACTATTGGGTTTCTCATTTACACCTATTGGATTTTTCATTTTTCACTTTTTGGATTCTCGTTTCCTTTATTAGATTCTCATTTCCTTCTATCAGAGTTCTCTGTATTAAAATCCAACAGATTTGTGTACGTCTCTAATGTTTAAGACTTCTAAAACAAATATGTCTTTTAAACCACACAATGGGAAGAACCATGTGGACCATACGACGATCGGAATAATTATGGATGCACACTTAATTATCGAAATCCCCGTATGGAAGCCATAGTAAGTACACTTGTGTGCGATAACTCAGGTCCGAGGATGATAGCGGAAAGACGGTATAAATGCGAGTTATGATAAGGGCATGGTGGATACGCCGCTGGTACATCCTATATATAAGTGTCTTTATCATTTTTCTCATTTGTAGCATTTTTCGAGTCATGCTAGGATTTGACGTTATTCTTTTGCTTAATATTTGTTCATGCAAGTATCTTACTAAAGACAATATTCGTTAATAATTACTTTTTCCTTAAGTTTATCTTAATTTCGGGACGAAATTTCCAAAAAGTTGGGGATACTGTGACATTCGTCAAATTTGAGTCTCTATTTATTTTCGTTTTGGAAACATTCATATTGTAAACCCGACTCAATACTTTAGAAACTTACTTTATTATTACATAATATTATTATATACCTCGATCATTAATAAATCGACGTTTTGTCATATTATGGTGTCGTCAAGAAAAACATAAGGAGTTCAAAATGGTTTTCGTAAAGTCGTTACGAGTTGTACAATCCTTTAAGCTCGTATTAAACAATTATTGAAACTTAAGGGGCCAAAGTGTAATATTTATAAACCATATATAAACTAACAAGCCTAACCAAAATCTCATTATAACATCAGCCGCCACCCTTTTCCCCTTGCCGATTCCCGGCGACCGGCGAGGAAATCCGGCGACCCCAGCCACCTCCACCGCTGCCTCCGGCCACCACCTCCAACAAACACACACAACACAGCCGTAACCCCCCTCATTCTCTCCCCTCGTTCGGTTTTCCGGTGACCCCATCCTTTTCCGGCAAGGCCACCACCGTCCACCACCAACGACCGACGACACCACCCCACCTCTCCCTCTGGTCCGTAACACCATCAACCTCAGCCACCCTCTTTCTCTTTCTCCAGCTCCGGTGAGCTCTTGCTCTGGCATCCCCTTTTGTCTCCGGCTCGTTTTTTCGGCAACTGTTAAACCGGCCGCCGTGCACCACCGTCTCTGCTTTTCTCTCTCTCTCTATCTCTCTCGGCTCACTCTATCTCTCTCTCTCTATCCCTCTCTGCTCTCTACGTCTCTCTCCCTCTCACTATCTCCGTCGATCTCTCTCTCTCTCTCTGTTTCTCTCCCTCTCCGATTCTCTCTCCCTCCGTTTCTCTCTCTCACTTGCCGCTGCCCTTGTATCCGGCAGGTTTAGCTCGTGTTCTTCCCGGTGTAGAGCCACGAGTATATACACGTTTTATAGGTAAAGTAATTTCGGGTTTTAGTGTTATTAATTTTTATATATCGATTATCGGATTTGAATTGTTAATAAATGGTTTGGTAGTATCGGTTATATTTTTGGGTTAAATACTTTAAAACGAGTTGGGTGTGTATAGATTATTGTGATTTGGGTAAAAGACGAATAACCGGGTAATGGATATAAATTCCTTATGGATTTAATTTAACAATTAATATTTTGTTTCGGTTGGTTGGTACCTAAGTTGTTAAACTAGAGGTCACGGGTTCGAGTCTCATCCTAGACCGGTGTTAGTATTATTTTTTTTATACTTAAAAAATCTCGATTACTATTAGTACTAATATTACTACATAAGATTATATATTAGTATTATTACATATAACTTACAATTATATTTATTTATCATTAATATTATTATTATTATCATTATTCTTATAATTATTTGAGTTATTATTATTAATAAAGACCATATTATTATTATCTTCATATTATTATCATCAATTATTAGCAATAATATCATTATAGCTATTTTATGAATTCGTTTAGAAATCAAACCGACATCGAGTATTATATCATTATTTACTTTCAATATTATTTATTATTATTATTATTTTTATCAACAACATTTTAATTAATACTAAGATCGTTATTTTTAAACTAATATTATTAGTATTAAAATAAATTAGTATTATTAATAATAATTATTGTTATAATTGTTATACTATATTAGTATTATTAGAAATAGTTATTGTTATTATTATTATCTTATATATCTATATATATATATATATGTATATATATAACATATCTTTTTAGAATTACTATTATCATTACTATCTCATCATTAATAATATTATTATAAACTTTATTATCAATTCTTTTTTTTATAAAACCGAACCCTTGATTTAAAACCTGTCTTGTCTCTTTTAATATTAGTTTAGCTATTTAAAAGACCAATAAAATAATATTATTTTTATTCTAATTATTAATTATGTACGAGTCCCTAATCATTAACAAACTAACCAGTAACCCGATAAACAACCGAACCTTTTCGTCCAATGTTTCAAATGTAGTTTCAACTAAAGTTCAAGTTCATTAATATATTTCATTTATCCGTTTTCAATTAGCTTTCAAGTCGGATCTGTTCATTTCGTTTGCAAGCTTTCTATATGTCGATCATTTATTATTTCCCGATTCGTCAATCGAGGTGAGTACTTTCATACCCCTTTTTCCATCTTTCGTTTTGGGGTGACATTTCATACCTATCAAACTAAATGCTTTATTTACTTGAATCTCAAACCCACAAACGTGATTGTATACCTTACTTGAATAATTGCTCGATTTGGTGTTCTATGCTTATTTGTCTATGTGTTTACTGCTTTTGGTTGGTGGAAGTCTATTAAATCCTAGACTACTTGGCATCCCCTTGTAGCAAGGTGTCGTTAACGTAATGCAATTAACGATATTCTATTAAATCCTAGACTACTTGGCAACCCCTTGTAGCTAGGTGGTGCTAACGTAATTATATTAGCGATTGTCAATTTATCCAAGTGTTGCTTTTATTTATTGTTTTGCATACAAGTTTTGTGGCTTTTTATTATGTAAGTTCCCAGCCGGATCTACACAGGAGTATCTCGTAACACGAGGGTGCGGAATCCCCACGTAATACGATACGAGCGTAAGATATATAATACGTTGAGACGATACACAAACACACGTTACAATACTAATAAACATGTTTGTATTGCAACACTTCAACACGTGATCTCAATTATCACAATACACGTTCTGAAAAACTTAACCAAAACCAAGCCGAAGTGAGGTTTAAATAACCTCGACAACTTCGCCTAACATACTAGGCGAAGTTGTCACAACTTCGCTTGTCACCAAGTTCGCCTACATCCCAGGAGAACTTGTGTAATACAATATTCAAACCAAAACAAACTATCTAACACGATTACAAACACATACAAAACACGAGATACTGAACTACTGACATTATGCGCCAACAGACTCCCCCTTGGCAGTAGCTTCATATCTCTATCTTCATTCTCGTGTCTAGTAATCCCAAAAATCTCGTGTCACCCGTCTTCAAGCATGAACGCCCTGTCTTACACAGACAGAGACCACCCTCTGGTATTTCTTGGCTTCATCTTTCCATGCAGGAATATAGAATATCTTCTTATCGTTTAGCACCTGCAAGTCAGCTTGAGACAAATTTACCAAGTGCATGGGATCATACACTCTTAGAATCTCCTGTTCGTCTTCATCTTCCATAACCGCTTCAGCTGTTTGGCTATCAACGTACCACCACTTGAGACTCTTTAAAACATCCTTGGGCATTGTCTTCATCGGCACTTCTTTCAAACGCCGAATCGGCTTATATTTCATTACCATCCAAGGTTTGCCATCAGCTCGCATTCCCCTTTCCTTATCTTTAACTAACTTCCCTTTCTGCGGCTTTAACAATTCAAACTTCTTCTCTTTCACACTTTCTTTCCACACAATCTTCCCAATTATTCTGGCCATATTGTCATCACTCCTATTAATCAAACCCAATTTAGCCAAATCCTTCAACTCACACTCAGGCAAGGTATTGAGCGATCTCAACATCCTCTTAAAATACTGAATCCCATCAAAGCGTTTAATCACAAATAACTTCAACTGCTCATCCTACAGCCAGCAAATAATACCTTTCTTCGACTCAGCATACCCTTTGATATTATAACTCTTTTTGAACATCGTTGGAACCGCTGGCTTCTGTTCCATCTCAGCATACCCTTTGATATTATAGCATACCCTTTGTCTTAACAAACCACTGAGCGTAGCCTTCTTTCCATCTCGGCTGTTCTTCCCACTCAGACTCATCTGACACATCCATATCTTGACTCACATTCACCTTGTCAACATCTGGAATATCATGTTCTACACTGTCATCCACAATCTCACCTTCTTCTATCTCACTATCAATCACAATCTGTTCTCCTATCTTTTCAATCTCCTCAATAGGTAACACATCATCATCACCCACATCATCATCATCCACCATTTCCTCATCATCCACAACCACAACATCTTCACCACCTGATCCACCTGTTGTACCAGTTGACTCCCCCTGAGATGTGGAAGTCCCAAGAGTTTGGTCAGTTCTTGGCAACTCACCACCTGCACCTTTCGATGCATTGGGAACATCCTCTCTATCTTGAGTCTTCTTTGTTCTCAACTCGTCGCCCTTGCAGCTCGTCTCCCCCTGAGATGTTAAGAACTGTTTTAAAGCATCAAATAGTTTACCGTGCTCAACCAGGAGGGACGATTGGATCTGATTTTCTGCTACAAGTCGCTGGATAGCTTGAGTCTGGATTAAATTTATTCTTGACTGTTCAGCCACTACCCGTTCAAGTGCAGCTATCCTTTAAGAATCCGACAAGGTAGCATCAAAATCGAAACGCATGTGAGAAACGTCTTGAGCATAAGGTGGAGGTATTCCCAAACTGGCTGGAGTATCAGAAGCAGGCTGAATAGTAACCGCGGGTGGTATTGTGACCGATAACCCCGCAGTAGCTACCAACGTCGACTCAACAAATCTTGCAACAACCTCCGATGGAGTAACAGTAGGAGGTGGCAAGGAAACTATCTCTGGAGCCGAAAACTAAAACGTGGTTGGTGGAATACCAAATGATGATGATGTTGTCACCGCGGGAACACTGGAGGTGATCGGTACTGTCACAGTCATCGAAGCAGGAACCATAGTCATACCAGATAATGAGAGTGGAGAGAAACGAACCACCCGTGAGCTTTCACCAGCTCATGAACCCTCACCAGTTCTGACCCTCTTCGATCGTCGTATCAACTGGTCTAACTCCTCCTCGAAGTCAGATTCACTGTCATCCGGGTCTTTTTTTCTCTTGCCATGTATTCTTTCTTGTCTGACCAGAATCTGTTGTGCTTCAGCGATATCATCAGCGGAGGAGTCAGAGTCGGTTCTCTCAGAATCTGCTACAGACGTAGCTACCATCGAAACATTTACACCAGAAGTCTCAGCAACTGGGGCTCGAACCTCAGCAGCTGGATCAATTTGTTCCATGTCGAAGAAACCTTGGCCACCAAAGGCAGCTTCAAGATCTACCTGTTCCTCCGAAGCTGCAACAGGATCAGCAGGCAATGCTTGTTGTACCACAGGTGGTGGTTAAGGAACATCAGCCTGTTGCGGTGCCGGGTCCCGAAATTCATCTCCAAGAGGAGCAATATAAGCAGGGTTCACCAAATAACCAAACAATGGAGTGTGCCACGGACGAAGCTCTGTTTTGCTACGAGCACTTGACGACCTACATTGCGCAAAGATCCTCTTACTTACACTTTCAACATAACGGATGGGACGTCGTTGAGGTAGCGTAGGTGCCACATGATTCAAAAATCATCTGTAAAAATCTCGGGTACATTAAAAATCTTTCACGAGCGACCGCATGTCTCTGACGATCAATTTCATAAAACACCATCTGACTAAAGCTGTAGGGCTTGTTGTAAGTCAGGGCTGTCATAGCAGATTGCATCGTTGCCCCCATACCGTTAGTACCAGCTTTACGACCCGACATGCACACAATCATCACGTGCATCAGAAAACGCCACTGATCCAGTAAAAATCCCTTTCGCCTTTGAGTGTCACCCAATGGACCCGAATAGCCCATTCGTAGAAACGCACCATCTCTGAATGGAGACGGAAAATCTGTTGGATCATCTGTAGTTTCAGCCCCGAACTGTAACGCGACCCTTATTTGATTTTCCGAGAACTGTACGACTTGATTGTTTACTGTAGCGCGCATAACTGGAGGATCAACTCTACAGTCATATTCTACCGTTCGCCAGAAATCTTCAATATTCGGTAGAGAAATGGGGAGAGTTGTAGTGATGGCGTGAAAAATACGTGAGCGAACGAGGAAGGAGATGATCTCGCGATAGTCGTCGACACCACTAGCATCCGGAACCAAAGTAATATACATGTTGTGCCCCGGAAAGAACTGTCGGTTGTTGTCACCACCTTCGTCACCACCAGCACCCCCAGCTCCTACTACAGCAGCCATATCTGCACAAGAAATGGTCTAAGTTAGAACATTGACAAAGCAGATCATAACTTCGCCTGTTACCATGAGCGAAGTTATGATAACTTCTAATGTGCAGGCGAAGTTAGACATATGGCGAAGTTGAGTACAACTTCGCCCAAAACATTAACTTCGCCTGAGAACAGCTAGACTATTTAATTATTTACGAGAAACTAGAGCAGGCGAAGTTAGACCTAGGGCGAAGTTGAGAACAACTTCGCCTAAAACCTAACTTCGCCTGAATCTGAAACGGCGAGCAACTAATGTCCGATCATGATTTTGTTTGGTGTATTTGTGATTGAAAACATGAAAAGATGTTTCTATGGAGATCTAGACGATCAAATGAGTTACAAACATGGTAGAAACAGATTGTTTATCGGGTATTTAAAGGGTTGCATGAACTAAGTCACGAATCGGATCAAAAAGACTTCTGATTAACACTATTAACATCAATTACGGGTTAAACCAATCCTACACACCTTTATCTCGGACAAGAAACAGATAATAATGAGGTTCGATTCAATGTGTAAGTTCGCCGAGGGTTATGACTGTGGGTATAAGTTTGCCGAGTTTTTGAAAGTATGTAAAGAGTTTGACCAAGTTGAACATTTATATAGGTTGGAAAAATACATGGGCGAAGTTAAGGATAACTTCGCCTCTGTGACAACTTCGCTGCAAAACAGATGATCATAACTTCGCTTAAGGACAACTGAGTGGTCAACTTCGCCTCTTTACCTTATCACAAGTTCGCCTATTTTAATATACAAGCAAACCTTATAAATTTGATCAAAATGCGAATGGCTTTTAAGAACCAAGTAACCAAGTTTTAAACCATAAAACGAAATATGCAATGAAAATTTTAGAAATTAAATAAACGGGATCAAATTTCAGTCTTAACGAGAACCTGCATGTTTTAGAAAAGATCCGAACAGGAATCAAACTAATTAAGTGGCTGTCACATAGATCCATGTTCAGCGGTATTATGACATAAAGAAACAGGTTGTAAGCAGGTATAAAACTTAGTATGGTTTTCATCGCTTCTGTGATACGGATTAGGTTCAATTAAGTTCAAACTTTAGATGGACATCTCATGAGAGATTGTGATGCCTCCTATCTATTCTCAAAGCGTTTTTGGCTTTCCCCATGTCACCCCAAGTTGACCTCGACCCGTAGTGTCTGATTAAACAGTAAGCACACATCGATCTTTAGAGTTTTCTTCCCGTTCTCTTTCTTGCCTCTTGATTGATATTTGAAACAACAAAAGCTTTAGAAGGCTTAACAACATATATGTTTTTTTTTTAATAAAGACATTAATCCAGCTTCATAATAGTAGACGACTGCAAGTCCCGAATCTGGATCACTGCAGGTACTTGACATACCATCTTCTCAGGAATCAGAACACTCACGGGCTCTTGTATGACTGGGTAATCACTTTTCTGCCTATCATTCGGAAAGATGTATATGGAGACATGCACAACTCAGAATGATTCTCCACATTAAATCGAGGAGATTTAGTTTGTATCACTTCTACTTTTACGCATCATAAAAAGCTACCATAACATACAATGACTGTTCTAGAGTCTTTTAGGCCTAATAACTTCACCAGTTAGGCACACAGAAATAGTTTTTCTATCACTTTCCAAGGTTGGATCAATTTTCTTTTAAACATTGTATTGAAACTTCTTACGAAGTTATAGACTTGAAAAATTATATCATCTCCCTTAAAAAAAATTTAAATTCTATCGCCCCGATCAAGTCAAAGTCTTCAGGTAAACGGCTATCCTGAAGATCCAATGGATCAGCTGGACCGACCACATACGAGTATGTGTCCTTCTAACTAAGTAAGAACGACTATTTTTCAGCAAAAGAATAAAAACTCATCATAAACCGCCCCGGTCACTTTCAGTCATCTGGTTAATGGCTATCCTCATAATCTACTGGTAGAAGTAAGGACCAAACATATCCGAATATGTGTCCTTCAAACTGAAGCAACCGACATAATTCTAAGCGATAGTGATTTTTTTTTAAATAAAAACGAAAAACAAGGTTACTCGGGATTGATCATCCCATTCAGTTCAACAAGATTTTGAAAACGGGATCGGTCAAACGCTTTAGTAAAAAGATCGGCGAAATTATCCAAAGAATCAACCTTTTCAAGCACAATTAATTTCTTCTCAGCACAATCCCGTATAAAATGATGACGAATGTCAATATGTTTAGTTTTGCTGTGTTTGACGGGATTGTTAGTTACTGAGATTGCAGCAGTGTTATCAATGCAAATAGGAGTTTGAGTGAAATTCAGACCGTAATCGCGCAATTGCTGTTGTATCCAAAGAACCTGGGAGCAGCAGTTTGATGCTGCCATGTACTCTGCTTCACAGGTGGAAATGGCTACTGAGGTCTGCTTTTTGCACTGCCACGACACCAATCTTCCTCCCAGAAACTGACATCCACCGGTTGTTGACTTCCTGTTCTGATTGCAACCTCCATAGTCAGAATCCGTGTAAGCTACCAAATCCAGTTCTCCCCCTTTCGTGTACCACAATCCCAACTTAGGCTTGCCTTTGAGATACCACAATATTCACTTCACTCCCTTCATGTGAGATTCCTTCGGGCTTGCCTGAAAACGAGCACAAAGACAAACTACAAACATAATATCAGGTCTAGATGCAGTTAAATACATTAAAGAACCTATGATTGCCCGATATTGGGTGGGATCAACGTCTTCATCACTGTCATAATCAGCACCCAGTTTGTGATTGACGCAAACTGGAGTATCAAATGGAGTGCTATCCTCCATCTTGAAGCGTTTGAGTACGTCATGGACATATTTTGTTTGATGAATAAACATCCCATCTTTCTTCTTATCAACCTGCAATCCCAAAAAGAAAGTTAATTCGCCCATGGCGCTCATTTCAATCCTCTTTTTCATGACTGCTTCAAATTCCTGAAACATGGCGACTTTTGATGCAGCAAAAATGATATCGTCCACATAGACTTAAACGAGTAGAAGATCTCCCCCTTTTCTCTTGACAAATAGCGTGCTATCGATCTTTCCTCTTTCGAACCCATTCTCAAGCAAGTAATCGGACAGAGTTGCATACCAGGCACGAGGGGCCTGATGTAGACCATATAAAGCTTTACTCAATTTGTACACATGATCAGAATAATCTGGGTCAGGGAAACCCGGAGGTTGTTCAACATACACCACCTCATCGACTTTACCATTAAGGAAGGCACTCTTCACATCTAACTGGAACACTTTCATCTCTTTGTGTGCAGCAAATGCCAAAAATAGTCGAATTGCCTCCAATCTTGCCACAAGAGCAAACACTTCGTTGTAGTCGATTCCTTCCTGCTGATTAAACCCTTTTACTACCAGCCTTGCCTTGTTCCGTATGATTATCCCCTTCTCATCTCTCTTACATTAAAAAACCTACTTTGTACCAATAGAATTTACATTCTTTGGTTTTTCAACTAATTTCCATACTTCCATCTTCTCGAACTGTGCTAACTCTTCTTGCATGGCTTCGACCCACGAGCTATCCTTTAGAGCCATTTGATAGTTCTTCGGTTCAATCTGGCTGATGAAGCAGGTGTACAAGCATTCATTTATGATCCCTATGTCTTTAATGCTTGCGTAAACACATGTGTGTTCATCCAAACTTCTTCTTTTTTGAACACCGTCAGACAGATTACCTATCACGTTCTCCAAGGGGTGATTTTTGTGAATTGCAGTAGTCTGAACTGGACCGACTTCCAGATTGTTTTCTAAATTCGAAGAGAGTTCATCAGTGGGTGATTGATGTTGAGAGTGAAATGGATTGTAGAATTCTTCTTCAGTAGAGACAACAGGAGTATCAACGGCACTTGACGAGGAAGGTTGACTTTCATCGTATCGCGGACGTTGCACAATATTTTCCTCCTCGTCATATAGAATCTGTGAAGCAATTTTCTCATCAACTTCTGCAAAATCCAAGTAGGGCATATTAAAAGAATTGAATAGTTTATCATAGTCAAAAGCTTCAGCGGGTCCCATGCTAGGCTTTGGTGATTTGTAACTCGTAATGTCAATGTTACATACCACCTCAACCTTGTTGTTCGATAAATTAAAGACTCTTTTGTTGGGAGTCCGAACAACATATCCGACTAAAATACCTTCGTCGAATTTTTCACCAAATTTTGAGTTTGTCTTTAATATCGTACATGGGGACCCGAAAGGTTCAAGACCATTCAAGTTTGGCTTTCTACCATGCATGAGTTCATAACAAGTTTTATTTAATCTTTTAACAGTTAAAACACGATTAAGGATATAACAGTCTGTGGCAACAGCTTCAGCCTAGAACACCACGGGAAGTTTAGCATCTGCCAGCATGGTTCTGGCTCCTTCGATTAGCGTTCTATTCTTCCTCTCAGCTACCCCATTTTGTTGCGGAGTATACGGGGTGCTGTACTGATGTTCTATCCCTTTCTGTAAGCAGAACATCTCCATCTGGTAGTTCTTGACCTCTGTACCATTATCACTCCTGATGTACTTAACCTTTCTCCCAACAATATTTTCAACCTTGGTAATCAAGTTAATTACCAACTGAACTGTCTCATCTTTTGCCTTTAGAAAGTATACCCAAGAGTATCGAGAGTAGTCATCGGTTACAACCAAGCAGTATGACGTTCCACCTAAACTCTTTACATTCACGGGACCAAAGAGATCCATGTGAAGTAGGTCTAGGGTACTGACAATTGAGTTAACCTTCTTGGAGTGATGAGGTTTTTTGTGTTGCTTTCCCTTCTTGCACGACAAGCATTGATCTTCAAAGTTAAAATTCTTCAAGGGAACACCAAGCACCAGCCCATTCTTGACAATGTAATTCATTTTGCGAAGATGTATATGTCCCATTCTTAGATGCCATAACTCTGACTCAGACTCAGTTGCCTTTGACAGAAGACATGATTCTTCTGTTGTCATCTTAGTTGACCTCATATCCGTTACATACGTGTTCTTTTCTCTTGGAGCTCTCATCACCACCCATGCCTCTGGTATCTTGAAACCAGGATAAAGGACGATTGCCTCGTTTTTAGTAAAATGCACCGTGTATTCTTTGTCACAAATCTGAGATACACTCAACAAGTTATGCTTCAACTCTTCCACAAAATTCACCTTTTCTAACTTCATTCTTCCATTTGTCATCGTTCCTATACCACTGATTCTACCTCCACTTTCTCCAGCGAAACTAACCCTTCTTCCTTGAACAGATTTCCAGTCACGTAACAATTTCTTGTTACCAGTCATGTGCCGGGAACAGCCACTGTCAACAACCCACAGATTGTTTACAGCTCTGTTTGACTGTTCCTGCACAATTCAAGAAATAGATTAAAATCTGGGGACCCAAGACCTACTGGTCTTGGGTTGATTAAATCTATTGACCGGCATCCAGTATTTTGGTTACCCAAAGTCAGTTTGAGGATAACTTATGTAAGTTCTGAAAGGAAACCTTCTAGAGGATTGGCTATGAGGCCATCCAAACCTTAGTGAATTAACTGAATTATAATTTTGGTGGTTAACTGGGAAAAAATGGGACCGATTTCTTTGAAATCTTGGATTAGTCCAATGTCTGAAATTTGGTGTGTTCGCATTCTTACCAGTATCATAATTAATATTCATTTTATTCTTAGTTTTTGGAGGCCTCATACCTCTAAATTTTCTCTGGTTTAGAGGACAATCAGCAATAAGATGTCCTACTTGATTGCATCTGAAACAACTTCTGTTTTCAACTTTCGTCTCAACAGTTGTTGCAGATGTTGAGGTTGCATTACTACCCGTTTGTCTAACATGTGGTGGGACGAACGGGTTTAGGGAAGAATTCTTTTCATTGGGCTTATATTCCTCCCCACGTTTTAGTAACACTACCTCTTCTTTTATCTCACCCGATTCGGATGCCTTGTCCGAATTTGATGAGACAGAGCTAGGAACAGAAATCCCAACATTAGAAATTGGCTTACTCGTTTCGCTCTTAATAACTTCAGGTTCTTTAGTAGAAATTTTGATAGGAACTGTCTGACTAATCTCAACATTCGCAGATTGCTGATTACTATGATTATAAGTATAGTTATTGTTATACGGTGGTGGAACTTCAGAAAATCCAATTCCCCCTTTGTTAACTGGGGAACGTTGAACACTTATGATGTGATCTAGCACTGCTGAAGAATTTCTAAATTGTTCAATTTTTCTGTTTAGTTCCACCACTTTTACCTGGTAATCAGCTATCTGTTTATCTTTTTCAGCAATTAGTTTGGTTTTTTCTTCTAACACTTCATAACTAAGATCAATTACTTGTATTTTTTCAGCTAGACTGGCTTTAAGACTTCTGATATCCTTTTCACTAGCTTTTATTTTTACCGAGTAACTGTTTTCTCTAGTTTTAGTATAATGATGATCTTCTTTCAACGTTTTAAATTGTGCGTCCAAACTAACAAACTGATCAGTTATTGTTTTCAATTGTTCAGACAGATTTTCACATTGTATACAATGAAGTTCATAATTTACCTCAGAGAGCTGATCGTTCACTTCTGCCATATATGCTTGATTTTCTCCCGTCTTCCTCTCACTTCCTCCAATTTCGATGTTTACCAAATTAGCATGTTCGAACACTTCCTCAACGTGTATATTCCAGTTGTATCCACCATTCTGTCCGGATACCATAGCCCTATTCTCACTACCACCCCCATTCTGTTATGCAGGCCTGTTCTGACTTCATTCGACTCTCTCATTTGTACATTCCTTAGCAAAGTGACCATTTTGTTGACAGTTGTAACATCGAACCTTTGATTTATCAAACCTTGGTCTTTCTCCAACGAACTTTCTACCTGTTTTCTTCATGAATCTCGTTAACCTTCTTACTATCATAGCCATCTGCCACTGTAGGTCCATCTCTTCCAAATCATCAGCATCAATCTGATCATAGTCTTCATCCAATGTTGCAGGGTCGACTATTTTACCTTTGATGTAGTTCTCATAAGATGCAATGAAGGATGCATAGAGAACAAACTGTTGTTCAGCTGATTTAACACTCATGGGCATCTGTGAGTAGTTGTAGCTCGATACATTTGACGAGAAATTTCCAGTTGTGGCTTGAGGTTTTGAAGGATTACTACCTCCAGCTACGAAACATACGTCGCCATCCATATTGAGAATCACATGACCATCTCGAGTTGAGTTTGAGTTTAATTCTCCCTTTGAGTAGTAGGCAGAAGATTCTGATTTTGAACTTGAGCTTGGAGAGACTTTCGCACCATACATTCCCGGATCCTGAACATGATCAGTTGGTGTCTCCTTCCTAACCATGTTAAGTTCAAAATTTCGTAACTTATTGACTGATGTTTCCAAATCAATCCGGGCAAAGTCTTTATCCTCTCTCATCAAAACCGTGTACATTTCCCATTTCAGTGGAAGAGCATCAAGAAGTTTCTCTACTATCTCTTCTTCCTTGTATTCAATGGAGTAATTACTAAGTTCGGTCATCAAGTGATAATATCTTATGATGATATCGTCAAGTGATTCATTTTTCAAATACTTGAATACAGAAAATTGGGTTTTTAGTAGCTTTGTCTTGGAAGTACGTATCCCCACATTACCTTCATATCTATTTTCTAGGGCTTCCCATAGCTCTCTAGCAGTTTTGTACTTCTTGAAGGTATGAAGAAACTCTTGTGGAAGAGCCATTGTTATTGTTGCATGAGCTTTACTCTCTGCCTCATACATTTTCTTTTCCTCCTCTTCCATCTTACTGTACTTCTTAATTTGGTCACGACCTTCAAACAAGGATGTTGGTGGAATGTATCCGTCTTGAATCCAAACCCACATCTTAGCATCTTGATATTTCACATACTGTTCAAACCGATCTTTCCATGCAACGAAATCGGTACCCTTAAGCATTTTTGGAGCTTTGGTTGCGGAACCGGCTTCAACCTCCATTTTTACCAGTTCTTTAATGTTTATTGAAGTCATAGTTGAGAGAAACACGACTCGAAATACAAGGAAAGTTTTTTTTTATTTATAAACAGTGACCAGGTAGCGAAGTTATATTAACTTCGCTTGATCTTAACTTCGCTTGATCTTAACTTCGCTTATACTCAACTTCGCTTAACCCTTATAAGTTCGCTTAAACCCTACAAACGATGACGGCAACTTCGCCTGATGAACACAAGGTTTTTGCAGGTTTTAATTGGACGTATTGCGAGGTATGCGAAAGTGTAATGGGTTATATTTGATGGTGGGAGATGGGCAAGACACACAAACTAGGTATTTCAAAGTAAACTCGTTCCGCGAATAGTCAAACGGAAAGAATCTTAACACCCATGTGATAATCCCGAACCACACAATCACGAGCAAAAGCTCTGATACCAATTGTAGGTTCCCAGCCGGATCTACACAGGAGTATCTCATAACACGAGGGTGCGGAATCCCCACATAATACGATACGAGCGTAAGATATATAATACGTTGAGACGATACACAAACACACGTTACAATACTAATAAACACGTTTGTATTGCAACACTTCAACACGTGATCTCAATTATCACAATACACGTTCTGAAAAACTTAACCAAAACCAAGCCGAAGTGAGGTTTAAATAACCTCGACAACTTCGCCTAACATACTAGGCGAAGTTGTCACAACTTCACAACTTCGCTTGTCACCAAGTTTGCCTACATCCCAGGCGAACTTGTGTAATACAATATTCAAACCAAAACAAACTATCTAACACGATTACAGACACATACAAAACACGAGATACTGAACTACTGACATTATGCACCAACATATTACTATATACTTATATTCTCAACCTTATGAATTGCTCACCAACCTTTTTGTTGACAAACTTTATTTCAACCTTATGAAATGTTACAGGTTTGACTTTTGTTGACTCGAGGACTTGATGAAAACGTTACCAATACCATTAGGGTATTAGTAAAACGAACAATATAATTGTTACTTGTATTCAAATTGTTTGTGTGAACAAGATGTGTTGATTATTGATTTATGAAATAAATGAGTTGATTAAATATTGTCACTTTAAATAGTGTCTTGTGTATTTGTCCAATCACGTTGCACCCCGGCATGTTCCGCCTTTGGTCGGGGTGTGACACTTATGTATGCCCAAGTTTGTACTCGTCCAGATATTGCTTATATTTCTGGAATGTTAGGCCGTTATCAGACTAATCCTGGCCTTGAACACTGGAAAGCAGCTAAGAAGGTACTTCAATATCTTCAAAGGACGAAAGACTACAAACCGACTTATAGAAGAAGTGACAATTTAGAAGTGGTAGGTTATTCTGATTCTGACTTTGCTAAATGCAAAGATGACAAGAAGTCCACTTCGGGGTATATCTTTATGTTAGCAGGCGGGCCCATCTCATGGAGGAGTCATAAGCAACAGTTGACGACTACTTCCACCATGATTGCAGAATATATAGCTGTTTATAATGCTACATGCTGTGGAATGTTGCTTAAAAATCTGATTTATGGCCTCAAATTAGTCAATTCTATTTCTAGACCATTGAAGCTTTATTGTGATAATTCAGCTGCCGTTAATTTCTCGAACAGTAACAGTTCGACTAGAGCTGGTTTATATCTTGATACAAAGTATTTATTCGTGTGTGAACGAGTTGAGGAAAATAAACTTTGTATTGAGTATTTTAGTACACATAATATGCTAGCGGATCCGATGACTAAAGGTCTCCCACCTAAAGTTTTTGAAGAACATGTTGCTAATATGGGATTTACTAAAGACCTTATTTAATTGTATATTGTACTTATTTACATTTTATTTAATAACATTTCCTCAGTTTTGATTTTGTATGTCTCTTAATATGTTCTACATGCGTAACGACATATAGACAAATTATTATACAAATCAAATATTTGAAGGGCTTACTTATATAATTTTGATCATAAGTACTTAGGTTTTAAAAAAGGACTGCAGTATGATTAATGGGGGTCTTGAGCTGATGTTCAATTCAATGACTGTATTTCTCTGCTCCAGTTTAAGTTTAAAGCTAAAATGAATGTTAAAATCTGCAGACTAATCTAATGCTCATAATAAATGATTATTTGGCCAAGTGGGAGAATGTAAGAATAAATATATGGATATGTATATTTATGTATGGCCTACATGATCATTTATATTATAATAGATCAAAGTTAATTAAATTATACCTTATAATTATGTTAGCTAGGTAATTGTTGATGGACCGAATTACCCTTTCTTGCTAACCAAGGGTTTCCCCTTGGATGTATATAAATATGGAGAGACTAATTAACATCATACATCTTAACCCTAAACCCTCACATCAAATTCGTGAGCCTCTCTCTCCCTCTATATTATTCGGTTTTCTCAAGAACCCTAATCCCCATCACTAATATACATCCTAAAGGGGAACCCGACCAAGCTGACTGTCATGTCGTCTGGATCGTACTCATCAGCCGTGGCCACTCTCTCTGCTGTGACAGGTATGTTTTAGTTGTAGGTTTATCATAACATCCATGTTTCTATTACATACATGAAGAACTGATCAACAACGCTCGGGTATTTGGATCCAGAATATTATCATACTAGCCAACTAATAGAGAAAAGTGATGTGTATAGCTTTGGGGTGGTCCTTGCGGAACTCATAACCAGAAAAAGGCCCATTGGTGTTGATAGAGCAAATAAAGAAAAGAATTTAGCAACGTATTTTGTTAACTCGGTTAACGAAAATAGATTTTATACAATTTTAGAGCCACGAACCTTACGTGAAGGGAGTCTTGACTAGTTACAAGCAGTAGGTGATTTGGTAAAGAGATGCCTAAATCTGCAAGGCGATGATAGGCCTGCAATGAAAGAGGTGGCTGTAGAGTTAGACGGTCTTAGGAAGGCCACAACTCATCCATGGGTCCAACAAAAATCTTCCAGTAAGACTACAAGCCAAGTCCTCGAGGTTGAACAACATGATCTTTATGAGGAAGTCCCATTAGTTTCATTTGGCACCAATGAATGTGATTCTTACTCAGCCACCTACATGACTTTTGAAGAAGGATGTCCACGCTAGCGTATTGGTCCATATTATGGTGTGATTGTGTGATAAGCACCACCATTGATGCGCCAAATTGTTAGTTGTTTTCTATGTTCGCTTACAATTTACGATGGGCAGTTTAAGTTACTTTGTTTAGTTTGTATTTTTTGTTGTTATGAAGTCAGGTATAATAGTTTGTATAAGATAATTTGTAATGCTGAAATACTAGTACTTTGTGTAGAAAGAGATAATTGGTATAATTTTCTTGATTCTCATTATCACCAAACCGGTTACATATATACACAGGAAATCCCATTTAATTAGGGATGAAATCAACTAACAATATTATCTATATTTAACCGATATACATGCCAACTATACAATATCTATTAGACCCCCGTAGTCGAAGCTGGAGGTTCACGAAGGCTGAGACTGGTACGAAAATCTTCAAATAGGGCTTTAGGAAGGCCTTTCGTAAATATGTTAGCAATCTGGTAACGGGATGGAACGTGAAGAACGCGCACGAGACCTCGTTGAACTTGTTCACGAACAAAGTGGATGTCAAGCTCAATGTGTTTAGTTCGATGGTGCTGGACTGGGTTACCGGATAGGTAAATGGAGCTTAAATTATCACAATATACCAATGAAGCATGAATGAGTGGCCGATTGAGTTCCAGAAGAAGGTTTCGAATCCAACAAATTTCTGCAACAACATTTGCAATACCTCGGTATTCGGCTTCCGCGCTTGAACGTGAGATGGTTGATTGGCGTTTCGAGGACCAAGCTAGCAAGTTGTTGCTAAAGTATACGCAGTAGCCCGACGTGGATCGACGGTTTCGGGACACCCCGCCCAATCGGCATCAGTGTAGGCACGTAACGAGGTCGAGGTCATAGGTCCAAGAGTAAGTCCAAGATGAGAGGTGCCCCGAATGTATCGTATGATACGTTTTAAACTATCCCCGTGCGAAAGGCACGGGGAATGCATGTGCATGCAAACCTGTTGGACTGCGTACGAGATGTCGAGTCTCGTAAAGGTGAGATATTGGAGGGCTCCGGCCAAGCTTCTATAAAGGGACGGGTCCTCGAATTCGGGGCCATCTGAAGGAAGCTTTCCTTTAGTGTCAACTAGAGTTGCAATGAGTTTGCAAGAGGTCATGCCGGCTCGATTTATTATGTCTTGAGCGTAATTCTTTTGTGAGAGGAACATTTCGTTACCCGTTCGTTTTACTGATATCCCCAAGAAATAGCTCAACGGTCCCAAATCTTTCATTGCGAATTCCGAGCTTAAACGGTCCATCAGATTAATACGAAGTTGCTCGGACGATGTCGTAAGAAGTATGTCGTCCACATATAAAAGAAAATACGCGGTGTCGGAACCGTGATGATAGGTGAACAGTGAGTTGTCACTCCGACTTTGCTTGAATCCCAATTTGAGAACAAATTCGGTGAAACGTTGGTACCAAGCTCGAGGTGCCTGTTTCAGGCCATGTAATGACTTCTTAAGCAAGTAAACGTGGTCCGAGAACCATCTATCTCGAAAACCCATAGGTTGATGCATGTATACCGTCTCGTTTAGGTTCCCGTGAAGAAAAGCATTCGTGACGTCAAGTTGATGAACGGCCCACGATTGAGATAGTGCGATAGATAGGACCGTTCAGATGGTTGCCGGTTTGACAACTGGGCTAAAAGTTTCACCGCAATCAATACCAACCTGCTGACTACGACCATCGCACACCAAGCGCGCTTTATAGCGCTCCAATGACAAGTCAGATCTGAATTTATGCCTGAATAACCACATGCACCTGATAATATTCATAGTTGGTTGTCGCGGGACTAACTCCCACGTCTCATTTTTAATAAGGGCATCGTACCCGTTTTGCATAGCGTTTCGCCATACAGTAGTGGACAAGGCAGTTTTTGGCGAGTTAGATATTGGTTCGACATGTGTAGTGTTAAGGTTGAAGTGTGGTTTCGGTTTCAAGATCCCGTCTATGGCACATGTCCGCATGGTACGAGTGGGAGGGGAGGCCGTAGGCTGTGATGTGGAGTGTGCTGGCATTGGGGCCGTAGGCTGGGCGGTGGCTGTGGCTTTCGGACGGCGAGAGTAGGTGAGAATCGGTGAAGGTATGTTAACCGAAGACGGTTCAGTTTGGGGAGAAGCCCGTTCGTTGGGAGTTTGACCGGTTGTTTGGGGAGTTTGGGGAGAAGTCGGTTCATTTGGAGAAACCGGTTCGTTTATTGGATTGATGGGTGGGGTAGTAGAGTCCCCCCAGTTTGGCAATAGGTGGGTTTTGAGAGGATGGTTTGTAAGGAGGGTTATGGAGGTTCGACCAAATGGATGGATGTGGTGGTTCGGACAGGAATATATACGGGTCCGATGTCGGTTTGGTGGTTTTGGAATATGGAAAAACGGTTTTGTCAAAGATTACATGTCGGGAAGTAATCATTTGACGGGTATTTAGATCGAAGCACCGGTAGCCGCGGTGGTTTGGTGGATATCCGAGGAAAACGCATGCATTTGACCGGTGTTCAAGTTTATGTATCATGGTTGATGGTTTGAGTGGGTAGCATAGGCAGCCAAACACTCGAAGATGAGTGTAGGATGGTTGACGGTTATATAGGACTGTGGTTGGGTTGTTGAGGTTATTTGGTTTGTTGGGTAGGATTTTTAAAAGGTAGGTTGCTGTTTCAAGAGCATAGTGCCAATAGGTGTTTGGTAGGTTGGATTGAGCAAGAAAAGTGCGAACCATGTTATTGATAGTGCGGATTTTGCGTTCGGCCCTACCATTTTGGGAGGAGGTATGAGGGCACGATAGACGGAACGTCCAACCGTGTTGATTAAAGAATTGAGTAAATTGATTATTGATGTGTTCTTTGTCGTTATCGCATTGTAATTGTTTAATGCGTTTATCAAATTGTGTTCCAATCAGGTTATAAAATTGTTGAAAAATGGAGAAAACCTGTGATTTCCTACTGATCGGGAATGTCCATATAAAATCAGAAAAATCATCAATAAATAAGATGTAGTAGCGGTGACCCCCGAAACTCAAGATTGGTGAGGTCCAAAGGTCACTGTGAACAATTTCAAAAGGCAAATAAGTACGATTACATGAACTAATAAAAGGGAGTTTGACACTTTTCCCAAAAACACACGGTTCGCAGACACGTTTATTAGACTTAGAAAAAGAAATAAAGGAAGACTTCTTGAGATATTGCAAAGGTCATGAGCCAGGGTGGCCAAAACGTTGATGCCACAGTGTTTGTGAGATCGCCACATTTGCTGATGGAGACTTGATTTTTGGGAGCATTTGTGGCATCGGGAGATACAAATCACCGGTACTGTTGCATCGGAGGATACGGGTCCGCGTCTTGAGGTCTTTCACAGTAAAACCAAAAGGGTCAAATTTAACAGAAACCCAATTATCCGTGATTAAACGTCTAACATAAAAGATTATGGATTAAATTAGGTGCATAAAGGACGTTGGTTAATTTAAGTGGCGGAAACGGTGGGGGTAAGGTTTGATTGCCTTGTCCAAGAACCGGAACAGTGGTCCCGTTTCCAACGATAATATTATGATGAATGCCATTATTAAAGTAAGACGTGGAGTTACCTGGCTGGTTTGTCATGTGGGTAGTTGCTCCGCTGTCCATAGCCCATGGAGTATCCGGTGGATTAAGTGACATTGTGTATAAGGCCTGGTCAATGTCGGTCGGGGTATAACCTGCCGTAAGCGCCTGATTCGGTCGTGGGCCTAGGATACCCGGAGAATGACTACCAGTGGACCGAGGGGTGGTTGGATATGGGCACAGTGGTTGATTGGACCATTGATTTGCATGTGAACCGTGGCCCCATGAGGGCTGGAAAACCCATTGACCTTGAACCGAGTTGAATGGATTTGGAGGCTGTGAATAGGTTCGGTTGGGTGGTCCTCAACCACCAAAACGACCACGACCCCTACCACAGGACCTACCCCTACCGCGGTCAGCCGATGCGTCAGGAGTGGACCGCAGGTCCGGCCGAGGGGCTTGAGTGTCGGGTTTTTGAGAGGTTGTAGCATGAAGAGCGGCTCCCGCGTTCTGTGATGCATGTAAGGTCATGTTCGTTTTTCGATCATATTCCCGCATAAGCTTGGAACGTGCCTCGTGAAACGAGGGAAGCGGTTGAAGGTTGGAAATCAACATAGCAATCCCTTCGTATTGCTCGTTTAACCCGGTAACAAGTTGTTGAACCATCTTCGCATCCGTTAATGGCGCCTCGACACTAGCAAGTTGGTCGCATATGACTTTGACCTCTTGACAGTAGGCTGCCATGTTTTCAAAGTTATCGAGGCAGGTATTATTAAGTTTCTGGGTAAGGTAGATGGCTCTGGATGATTTGTTATCTTGGAATAATGTTTCAAGGGTGGTCCAAGCTTCATGTGCAGTCGTGTTGGGTTTGAGGATGGTGTTGATAAGGTCAAGAGAGATGGTGTCATAGATCCATTGAAGGACTATGGCATCTAACCGATCCCAAAGGTCGGCGGCAGCAAGGGCAGCCGCGATGTCTTCGGCGGTTTGTTTTTCCTTGGACGCGGAGGAGGCAGCAGGGGCGGGTTTTGGCAATAGGTGATTGTAAACTTGATATGCACGGAAATGGATCTTGAACAATTCCGACCACGATGTGTATTGGCCGGTCTCGTTATCGAGAAGAATCGGGACAACATGCCTGATGTTGGAAACGGTGATTGCTGGGTGAAGTTTCGATTCCATTGTTGGTGAGTAGGATCGAGGGTGTACCGCCAGCGAGTGAAAGAGAGATGATGAAGGAGGAGAGGGTGGGCGGCGGCGGTGATTAGGCTAATGATACCATGTAGAAAGAGATAATTGGTATAATTTGCTTGATTCTCATTATCACCAAACCGGTTACATATATACACAGGAAATCCCATTTAATTAGGGATGAAATCAACTAACAATATTATCTATATTTAACCGGTATATTTAACGCGGAGAAGGACGCAGATTATACCAATTATCTATTACTTTGTATTACGCTATTAGCATATATGTATATCTTTTAAAGACGTGATAAACTTTAAGCAACAACAAAAAAACATATCAAACAGGATAAAAAAAATAATAACACTAGAATAGAAAGATCATATAGATTCATAGATATTGATGAGCTGAAGCTCAACTACCTTCCTCTTCTACCAAGTCAAATAGCGTAGAGCATCTTTAGAGTGTCGTCACTCGCCTTCTTCGATAATTTGGGAGTCATTGTGAGCGGAAGAGTCCCAGAATCAGAGTCCATTAATATGATAATGTTTATATATGTTTGACTTAGGGGTGTAAACAAGCAGAGCCGAACCTGAGCTTAAGCTCAACTCATTTTAACTTAATTTCCCATTTGTTTTAGGTGGCTCTGCAACAAATTTACCACAGATAAAGTTTATGTAAGTGGACATCTACTGAAGATAAAAACTCCTCTCTGGAGAAGGAAAACATTTGAGAAAGATGAACAGTTTATGGCAAAATTACTTACTTGCCCTTTGTTATTGTTACAACGAGTTGATTTATACCATGTGTAGTGGCAAAGGACAACCTTGGGACATTTTGAGACACGTGGCATCCTAGTTAGATCATGTGTAGTCATAATGTTTCATATGTGAGCATTTTGCGTAATGTGGCACCCAGTCAGCTTTTTCAAATTTTTCAAAAAGAGAGTGTGGTCATAATATCCCATCCTTGGGCATTTTGTGTCACATGGCTCCCAGTCACTTTTACACTTTTTTTTTTTTTTTTTGTTTTTTATTAAAAGTAAACAAATAATTATAATATTTTATAGAATAAATATTACATTAAAATAAAAACAAAATCTACTCGTCACCCTCGTTGTCGTCTTCATCATCGATCTCTTCTTCGTATTCATCGTTGCCCTCGTTTTGGTTTTCATTTTCACCTGGCAAACGCCGATTCATCCAAGGATGTTGGACCAAATCCCCCTTAAGTGTGTTATGTATTTATCTTGACCGCACGGAATACGCGTTTTCAAGTCTTTGCTCCATACTTGCTGGAGTTCGTGGTGGATCTGAGTCTGGTATGAAAGTTGGACATATTTCTCTTCCCTCGTCTTCGATGATCATGTTATGCATTATAATACACGCATACATAACACTTTTCATTCGTTCTAACGACCATAGACGACAAAGATTTTTAATAAAATGTCAGCGTTGTTGAAAAACCCCAAAACACCTCTCGATATCCTTTCTCACAGACTATTGTACTTGTTAACCATGCAAGCGTAGAAAACGCTTATTCAAAATCAAGACACCATAACGCTGGCGGGTGTTGTGCTCCCGGCGTTTTCACCCCCACAACGCCGCAACATTGGCCATTACGAATGGTCTTAGCAAAGCGGGTTTTTTGCAAAAAGAAGCCCTTGCGATCATTGCTCAATTATTATAAATTAAATATAAATAACATAAATATTTGATATGTTGGAGTTTGGGGAAGAAAATCTGATTGGTTGGAGGATAAAAGGGAGTGGCGCTTTGTAAAAAAAAACAAACAAACAAACAAAGCGCCTCGGGGTGGCGTAACCGGCACTTTGGGGCATTTTGAGAAGTGCAAGGTGCCCACTACAGGTGGTCTTAGTTTTAGGTCCCCATGATTCTCCTAGCCTTCTGATGGTCTAAGGGGTATTTAAGACATTTGGTTAGTAGTCACACATTTCACTTGTAATGTTATCTACATATATTATTAAAACAAAACTATTGTAATTTTATCTACCTATACTATTTAAAAAAATCATTTTTTTCTCTTGTCATTCAACTAGACCTTTTAGGCTGTCAAGTGTACAAGTTTCCATTTTTACAATTTCTCCTTTATTTGATAAAATGAAAAATGTATTGTTGGTGGAAATCAAACTCACTATTTTGATTTTAAAATGTTTGTGGCTTACTAACTCAACTAGAATGAACTGATATTAATCTTTTCTTTTTCTTAATTGGTCTAGATTCACAGCCTTCTATTTTGATTTCTTTTAAAATACAAATTATTCTTACTAATCTATGTATTTTAGAAAATTATTTATATCTTATAAATCCATGATTCTCCTATAATAATTAGATATATTATAATAAGAATACCTATTATTAGAGCAAGATTATAATAAGAAGTAGATTTTTCCTAAACAGTGTAGAAAGGTTTTCTCACCATTAGATCTAATAAAACACACAGCACAATAAACACACCATAACTAAAATTAAACACACCGCACACAAAACACACTTTCCATATCCACCATCAAATCAACATATCTAACGCACCAGATTACTTCTTACACTTCATAGACACACTTCACTTTTTATTTTAACATCACCCTCTATTATTATATCTTATTATAATAAGATATATTATTATGTATATTATTAAATTTAACTTTTTAGTTTTATATCTGTAACCACCCGTATATTACACGGACTCTATCCTAGTTATTCTTTGTAGTGCAACTTGTGTAATCTAGTCTCAACTCTCTAGTTGGTTTCTTGTTTAGGTGACAATTATGACCCATTCTTGTTTGAAATAATTGGTTGGGGTAACGTTTTTGCTAAATGGGTTGATTTTGGACCTACCCGGATCATGCAATGGGCACTCTTATTAAATGTGTTAATTCACAACGGGTTCAAATGAGCTAACACGAGCCACCACCATCTACCAGTCACTGTCAACAGGACCACCGTCACCAGTACAACTTCCACCTACCAACGACCACAATCACCTATCAATCACCACAACACGCCACTGTCACTACTACCGCCAATACCTTCACCCTCGGCATCACCATACTCGGGTTTGCACTAGGTTTTTAAAAGGACCGAGCCAAGTGAAGCAAGGGTGGGCTTAAGCTTGAAGTTAAGCGAGCTAGCTCAACTCAGCCCTTTATTTTAACAAGCAAAAATATTAAGATCGAGCTTGCTTTATAAAACACTCAAACCACGGCTTTTATTCAAGGATATAAATGAATTATTCCTTTATCCAAACGACAAACAGTAGTGTTCTAAACCTGTTATCTACTTATCTACAAATAAAAAAGATTATGTCATTTCAAGAGTTTTTGTGATGATAAGTTATCTAGATCATTCAAACCCTGTATAAGTACATAACACAGTTGGGATGACAAAAACTGAATCAGATCAAACTACTTTTGCAGAAATTTATTTCAACCAACATAATCAGTAAACCCAAATCAAATCAAAACAATATTATTATATAACAATCACAATCCAAAAATAAAAATATAATAATTCTGGTCAAAAATATACCAAAGAGAATATTGCAAGCTTACCATGAATGGAGTCGAAGATGAAACATACGATACAAGCACAACTATCATCAAGCCGGTTAAAAAAACACAAAATTACATCACCAAACTCCAAACTAAAACGCCCATTTATCAACTTCATTTTTCTTGCTTTGACTGTCTGACGACACCTTAAACGGTTCGCTAGACCCAAACGGGCTGGGGTAGTCAAACGAGTAGGTTTGACCATGGTCAAACCCCCCTACACTGCTACTCATGGAATCAAACCTTGCAAAGCTACGGTCTTGAGTGGTGCTACTCATTGAGTCAAACCTCGAGAAATTATTATTATTATTATTATTATTATTATTATTATTATTATTATTATTATTATTATTATTATTATTATTATTATCATGTGTGGTGCTGCTCATGGAGTCGAATCTCAAGAAGCTATTATCCTGTGTGGTGGTGCTCATGGAGTCAAACCTTGAAAAGCTATTATCTTGCTTGGGAGAACCACGATCAGTGGCGCTAAATGAATCGTAGCGTGAGAAGTTATCAAAGAAGGAATTATCGGTTGCACCCATACTGTAACGCGGTGAGGTGGCGGCTCTAGAAGCAGGTGAGCCCGGGACCGAGTCATCAAACCCGAATGGGCTTTTGGTTTGGAAGAAACTATTGCCTTGTGGGGAATCGGTTTGTCTTGGACTTGCAGTGAAGCTGTTTTTGTCAAAGAAATAACTCTCTCCATGCTTCTCGTGTTCGGTATCCTATTTATTCGCAAGGGCAAAAAAGTCATTTCACAATGTTTAATAAAAACAAATGTAAGAATTAACTCACCTTAGAGGCATCATTGAATCCCCAGACTGAATCCACGTCATCATTATTGTCGAAAGTACCCCATCCTTGGTCATCAAAGCCCCTAATTGAACAAAAGATTACAATTTAGAAGGTACAAATTGTATTGCACATAGTACAACTTGTGCAGCATATGAAATTAAAAGTCACTAAGTACCTTTCGGTTTCTGCATCAAAGTTCTTTCCAAAAGAATCCTCCTTGGTTGGACTTTCAAATATCTTTTGTGCTGTGGGGCTTTCAGCTGGACTTTTTGCGGACTCGTCTTCACTATGTGCATATGCGGAGTCACCGTCATATCGCTTCTCTGACTTTGCATCAGCATTTGAATATGAATCTTGGGAAAGGTCATCCATCTGAGACGAGTTTTCAGGGTGAGGTGTCGACTTCGCATTTGCAACATCAAATTGGAATCCTGTCACAAAATAATTTAATTACATCTGATTTGGTATACTATTATATATTTACATAATAACTATTATTATGTATGAAACAACGATAAAATCATAAAAAATACCTTCATCTTCAAATTTATCCCAATCTTCATCCCACACTGCTGATATCTCTGGAACTCCAGGCTGCCAACCTTTATAAACAAAAAAATATTTTGATTATCATAATATATATAAACAATTAAATAGTATGAGATGATGGAAAATAATACCTTGTGGAAGCTCAATAATTGCGGTTGATTTTACATTGATGTTATGTTTCTTGCAACGTTCTGCTAAAGCCTTCAATAGTTCCTCAAGGTCCGATTGTATACGATCAGCACGAACCTGAACAGCCAAGAATATATTCAATATTTATTGTTTATTAAACTTAGTAAAGGAAAAATAAAAACCAAAACTTACTTGAAGGATACCATCAGCACTGCCACCCTGTTCCATTTTCACAAGTGCCTGATTCAATTCCATCTTTCTCTCCTATCAAAGTAAACAAAAATGTTAACTGAATTATACAGAAAGTCAACAACTTTCAGTTTGATCCGGATATATCTTCTTCTTGTAATAAAATACCTGAATATCACGAAAAGAGGCTTCCTCAATGATTAATTTAGAAGCAACTTCTGCCACTTGTTTATATTTCTCTTCATATTTCTTGGCAAGCAACTCTGCCTGGAATAAATGGTGCATTGTTTCTAAGAAAACGAAAAAAAGCTAAAGAATATAAATAAGACATGGTTGCTAATCTCAAGATTACCTCACGTTTATCAGCTATAGCACGTTCTGTAATCTCGTTAAGGCGGTTATCACATCTGCTTTTGTATAACACCTGATAGCATATAAAGAAAAACATATCCAAATGAGGAAAATCGCATATCTCATAAACATATATGAATAAACATGTATATATACAAATAGTAGCATACCCATTCATATTGATATTAATGTAAGTAGACCTATAAACACAACGGAGTGAGCTGTTTGGATGGAAGTTCGTTGATTAAATAGATGAACGCCCATGAACAAAATCTTGTGTTCATTAAATTAAAAAAACGAACATGAACACATCTTTTATTTGTTCATTTGTCCATTTGTTTATGCTCATTTATATTCATTCATTTATGTTCATTAGTTTACGTTTGACTGTTATTTATTCATTTAAACTGTTTAGGCCATTAGAATTTAGTTTAGTTTTATTACTTATTAGGCCAAATAGATTGATATCCACGTTTGCTTTTAATTAGTATATTTGGCCAGTTATGTTCATTTATAACCGTTCATCTATGTTCAAGTATATCCATTCATTTGTGTTCGTGACCCGTTTCGTTTATACTATTAACGCAATAACATAAACAAACATGACACAAACCATAGTTGTCAATAGCGAATAGCGGTAAATAGCGACACACTACCTATATGCTACATAGCGAATAGCGGTAAATAGCGACCGCTATTTCGTGTTTAGCGGTAAAGTAGTAAAATTTTTTATAAATATAAAAAATAGCTATTTAAAGTCTTTATATATATAATGTCAATTTTAAACTTATTTGTGTATAAATTTATAAGTTTAAGGACTAAATGTAAAGTAGTAATAATAAAAGGTCTAAATATTGAAATACACAAACTAATTTTAAACTTTTATGTTAAAATTGATAAGTTTTAGGGACCAAATACAAACAACTGAAAGATAAAAGGGGTTACATGTTAAAATATGTAAAGTTATATAAACCTAAAAAACCTAAAACAAAGATACAGCCGCTACTCAGCCAGGTATTCTTCTTCTTCCTTGTTTCCGGCCAAAACTGCAGCTCCGGCACCGGAATCCGCCACCGGAAGTCGCTATATTGTCGCTATTTGGCCGCCAAGTAACATGTAGCGGCATATGGCCGATACGCTATGAAGCGCGCTATTGTCGCTATTGACAACTATGACACAAACAAAAAAACCCCGCTCGTTTAACTGTTCTTGTTCGTCGTTTAATATACATACATTTAGGCTAAATGGATGTATATCAAAATCAATGTATACGATATATTTCAAGCAAGTTTATAGCATAAATTGCAAAAATAAGAAAATAAAAAATGATAACGATCGGTACTCACAAGATCTTGCATTTTGTTCCTATAAAATGCTATCTTTTCTCTAGAATCCATAACCAGCTTATCCTCACCCTTTAAACAAAAATGGAAACAATCACCAACAATTAACATTCTAAATCATATAAAATATGTGATGTGCATAAAGTAATAATATACTGATATTGGGCAGACATCAAATACATTTCAGATTTTTCATGAAAGAAGAGAAGTTTACCACTTTTTCTGCTTCAGCTGCCTCTCGAGAAACTGAACGAGAGGAATTTTGATCACCACCATTGCTGAGGTGGCCTGCATCCATGGAAGGTGCGGGTCCTTTCGGTTGATTATATTGCAATGGTTGGGCCCCACGCGGAGGCCCGTGAGGCATTGGTTGACCACCAGGCATCCCTTGCTGCTGCTGCTGCAGGGGTGCAGAACCTGAAGACAAGAAATCTTTAGGCTTGTAAACAAACCAAACAAACACGAATGGTACGTACAAACACGAACGGTACGTGTTTGTTAGTTTAACTTTAACCAAACAAACGATCAAATGCAAACAATTAAAGAAAAGGAGTTTTCTTGCCCGTGATTGTTTGTTAAGAAAATGAGTGCGCACACCTTCACTTACGGTTGATTGTTAATAGTAGAAACAAACGGTTCACGAACATAAACAACCATAATTGAATGTAGATGAACAAACACTACTGCGCGAACAGCGATTTAAAATGAACATGAACATGAACATCTAGATGTCAGGCCTAATGCCATAATATAACTAGAATAAAGTGTAGTGGGTCTTAAAAAATTTAAACCATATATATAAACAAACGAACTTAAACTCACGTAAAATAACAAACATAAATGAACGTAAATGAACAAACATAAACAAGCGTAAAGGAGTAAGCATGAATGAACAAAATAGACACGCGCTCATGTTCATTCGTTAACCTAAACGAACTTCCTGCCAAACAATTCACGAATGGTTCACTAGATGTTTGGTTTGTTTACAGTCCTTGATAGCGATAAGAACTAGGTTTGAGGGAAAAGATTAAGCAACCTGTCTTCATCAACTAACTTTGAAGCAATATTTTTAACTTTTAAAGTAATATAGTGTCTTAACGCAAATTTCAAGTAATTACAAATAGTTACATTTAAGTGAACCACAATTAAATATTAGGAATGAATTTAATAGTTAATACCAGGAGTAGCTCCCCAACCAGCAGATGGAGGTCTAGAGGGTGGGCCCGCAAGAGACAAGAGAGTTTCATCAAGCAAGACGCTACTCGGAAGTGTTGGTGGAAGATTGTTGCCTTCTCGGTGCCTCTCCATCAGATACAAAGCTATGCAAAACTCCCTCAATGAAAGCATGCTGTCATTATCTTGATCAGACAAGTCCCAAACCTGTTTCAAAATTTCTGTAAAAGAATATTATTAAAACGATATTCATTATCAAACACAAGTTACATCAAAGATACTTTTAAGGCATGAAATATAATAGGCTTCTAAACAAACCAAACGAACATGAGCAAACACAATCAGAGCATGTTAGCATTCGTTTAAACTTTACCAAACAAATGACCGTACACGAACAACTAAACAAACATGGTTTATTGTTCGTGTTTATTCGTTAAGAAAAAGAACGTGTTCATTTATGATTGTTCATTAAAGGTATAAAGTATAAACAAACAGTTCATGAATGAACGCAACTAAACATGGATGAACGAACATAACCGAGCTAAAACTACTTAAAACTAAATACACCAATCAATTTGTTCATGTTCATTTATTAAATTAACAAACTTCCCGCAGAACAGTTCACTAGCGTTTGGTTCATTTACAAGCCTAAAATATTAAAAACTAAGAACTAAAAATTTATACATACCTCTCGGTAGCCTCCAACTCAAAAATAAACTGCGTGCCTGTTCACCAGTAATCTTCCCATCTCGGTCAGAGTCAACTTCCATGAACACTTTCATATACTTATTGACACCGGCCCGTGTCATTTTGGGCCACTGAGGTTGTGACAGATTGGGAGCTTGAGTTGGGCCTTGAAGGTTTTGAACCGGGCCTTGTTGACTTGGTCTAGGAATAGGTGTTGCTGTTGGAGTTGGTATCGCTGACTGTACCGGAGCCCCTGTAGGCTGCCTTGTAAAAGCACTCAATGCACCAAGCGGGTCAATCTTTGCTGGCGTCTGCGCCGAAGAGCTCACAGGAACAATTGCAGGTGGAGTGGTTGCAGATTGAGCTGGCATTGATGATGTAAGCGGTTTGGATGATGCTTGAGAAGCAGAAAACACGTCACCTCCAAACATCGGGTCAGAAACAGTCCCATTTCCTCCAACTGATGGTCTAGGTGTCGGGAAAGATGGTGAAGTAAAGCTGATTGCACTATTAGGGACCTGTGATGAAGCTACAGGAGCTCTAACACCTCCCCCAAGCCAATCACTTGAAACGTTCGAGTTTGATACACCGGGACCCACCAGACCGGATGGAGCTGGCGGCCTCATTGACTGTGTAAAATACTGTGCTGAGGAAGGTGGTCCCGGTTGGCCCGCCAAAGGCACTTGTGATCTTATGCCAAAAGTTTGTTGGCCCATTGAATTGACAACCCCGGGCTGCTGTGTTGGAGGCCGTGGGCCCATTGGATTGGGCTGCTGTGTAGGAGGACGTGGGCCCATTGAACTAATAACCCCGGGCTGCTGTGTAGGAGGAAGTGGGCCCATTGAACCGGCAACTCCAGGTTGGTGTGTAGGGGGTCGTTGGGCAAGTGGACTTGGCTGAGGTGATGCAAGTGCTGTAAGGTTTATTTGTGGAGCAGGGATTTTAGCAGAAGCAGGCCCGTATAATGCAGCCTTTACAATGTCAGCTGTTAGTTCTCGTTTGCTTTGTGCCACTGTAACAAGCTTAAGAGCATTATAAAATTCTTGACGGCCAAGAAAGCCAGTGCGGTTTTGATCAGCATATTGCCATATCTGCAAGCAAGTAATATATGTAAATAACACTGCCCAACGGTTAAGTCATTACGTTTACTGTTTGGCTTTTGTAAATAAGGTAATCCAAAATTTTAAGTCAGTTTGAAATAAGGTTTTCAACAAAACTGTAAATTAAAAGAAGCCGAATTCCAGTTTTGACTTTACATGTTTTTTTTTGTACACAATAAGCCTCAAGTCTGATTTTGACTTCCACAGTCAGATAAACATTTTCAACTATATAAAAAGCTTGGTAATTGATGCTATAAGTCTAAAACTATGTAGTCCAGTAGTTTAAAAATTCTCATCCAAGAATATCCTCCAGACCTACCTAATTGATTGTCGATTGTGATTTCTACATATTATAGAACATAGGTCCAAAAGACAGAAAAAGTAGCCTATTTGGAAATTACTGAAAGTATTTTAGACAGCCTTTTTTTTTATTGAACAAAAGGATCCAATTACAATAGAGAGGTGAGTAAGCAAGCTGCGCCACCACCCCCTTTTGAATGGCAAACCTGATCCTACTGAAAACAAAATTATAGTTCTTTGGCGCCAATAAGTTACTGTGCCATTAAACAGAAACATTTCTTTAACTACAGGTAATTGTATAAAATCTATAATACTAATTTCCATAGGAAAGGAGTATTCATCATTTCATGATTTCATCTTAACTTGCTATATCAATGATCATAATCAAGCACTTCTGACCATTACAAAAAAAACTAGGGTAATAAGCACTTGTTACAGATGCCAAATAGAGCAATTTTCTATGTTTGATAAAAACCAACAAGACCAACAATTCACAATAGTATGGCAACCAGTAACCAGCTAATCCATAGATACTTCTGCCTTCCTTTATAGGTAACTGCAGTGTTGTAAAAATCGTAATTAATTGTCGATTAACAAGTGGATACTGGATACTGAAAGCTTTTCAGCTAATCAGTGAAACTAATCGCTAAGCAGCCCAAATCGAACATTTTTAAAGACAATCAAACCTTGTTTTTAACCCGTTAACCCCAGACCCCCAGTTATTGGTTTTTCTCATTAATTTGTTAGGCACTCAGTCTTACGTTTATTTGTTTATTTTTAAACTATATAAGGTGAACTTTGAAATACTTATGTTCATAGTTATCAAACGCGATAGGTGCAATCAAAGCGCATAGACCTTGCCTAGAGCCTAGGCGCAAAAAAAGCGAGGGCCTGAGAAAAAAAAGCGCACAATGAAAAAAAGATTTTAAATTATATTATATATCCTAAACTTATTTAGGTCACATACCATAATGGTATTTCCCTTACATATATTATTATTATTATTATAATTATTATTAGCTTTTATATAGCTGTTAAACTGTGATCTTATTATTAATATTATTATAATTAGTAGTAGTTTTTATATAACTGTTAAACTTTGATTTCCTTTATTTTGCTTCATACACATGTACTTAGAGCCGAGGGTCTCTCTGGAAGCCACCTCTTTATTCCTTTGGATAGAGGTACGGTGTGCCTACATCCCACCCTCCCCAGACCCTACTTATAGCTTTGCTGTCGGTGGGATTTTACTGGGTATGATTGATTGATTGATTGATCCTAAAACTTGAATAACATAGTTCAATTACCAAACATTAACCAATATCAAAAGTTTAAAACCCCAAAACTGGAATAACATAGTTAAAATACCAAAAATTAAACAATACCAAAAGTACAAAACCCCAAATTATCCAAAGCAAATTACTTTATACAAATATTTCTAATTAAAATTCAAATCAGTAAAACAAAGCAAATTATTTTATAGCAATCTTGCAAATTAAAATAAGGGAAGCAAAGCAAAAACATAATATAAGAAACATATTGCAATAATAAACAATAACAAAATCAGATAAACAATCAGAAACCAGAATAATTGAAAATTAAATACAGAGATTAGACTAAATTAATTAAATCCGTTTTTTAGGTAATTATCATCAGTCGGTTAATGATCAATCCAAAGAAATCAAAAGTAACAAACGAATAAAAAATCAAAAAACGGATTTTCCTCCTACAAAAACGCCTTGACCAGTGAGAGTCAGTTTACCATCGACTTGCCTGATAATTGCGCCTAGGCTCCAAAATCGATCGCTTGTGTTAACTTCTATATGTAATGGATCATAAGAGAACATATATACATAATTTTGAAAATTGCATACAAAGATTCCATTCCGATTAATCGCTAATCTGTACTCAACCGCCCAACTAGCGCCTATCAAGTTCCACAGCACTGGGCAACTTAATTCATCTGCCTAGGGTTTCTAATGATGCTAACTAATCATAATTCGGTCGAAATAAACATATAACACAACCATACAAATTCTCCTTAATATTCAAGAATTTGTCAGAATTCTCCAACCCAATCAAATACAGATTCAACACCAAAGCGAAAAGCGCACCGATTTTCTAATGCGAGGCGCAAGGTTTTTATATAATTTTTTTATATATATCTCCTAGGTTTTTAGCATCCTCTACCCAACATTTAGGTATAAACAAGCATTATACAGCATTTAGTAAATAAATTACCTAAAAAAGCATTCTGAAGCATAATTCTGGCCTGTGTACAAAATCACGTGCCTCAAGTGCGCACTTTTTCATTTATAATGACGCCTCACCTGCGCTTTTTGGACTTTGGTCGCGTTGTCTAGGCAAAACTAACAATGCCATCGACTTGTGTCGCTTTGCACTTAAGTGCGCTTAAAGCATGCTTTTTAAAACCAAGCCCCAATTATGGATTTGTTATGTTTACACGTTTAATTGTTTATGTTTGAACTATACTATGTTAACTTTGAAGTAGTTATGTGAACTTTTATACACAATTTTTCAAAATTACATATATCCCGAATAATCGCTAGTTGGTACCCCAGCGTCCAACTAGTGCCTGGCAAGTTCTACAACAATGAATACTACCTAGGGCTTCTATCACACTAATATTTATACTGTTTGAACTAAACAATCAACCTAGGGTTTCCAAACAAAATGGAAGAGAAATTGAACCTGAGCAAGGACGGGTTTAGGCAGATTAGATCCTTGAAAGAAGGCAACAGCTTCCATTCCACTTATTCTCCCGTCACCGTCCGAATCTGCTCGCCGAAAATACGCATCGAATTGATCCATCGATGAATGAATGAAATTATGTATGTCGATCCAGAGAGAAACTGTAATTGATTGGTAACCAGATCTCTTATTATTATTATTATTATTAGACTAGATCGACTGACTGAGTAAAACAGGATTCGATAGATTTGGTCAATCGGATTGGCAGTGATGAAAAAGATAATTGAAATCAAACTAATGTTAAAATGAAAGTCTTTATTTGCGTCTAAGGGGTGCTCTATTAAGTACATTCGTTACGGTAATTATGAATGAGCAGGTGGCCCAATGGTCAATTGGGGACATCGGCCGGTAAACCTGCGCGTCTAAAACCCGAGCGTTAAGGGGCGGTCTATGCAAATTCGGTCGTTCCTATTAGTTTTATTACGATACCGAAACTAAAACAAATAAAAAATGGCATTTGATATGTTTCCATTTGGTTCGTTATGGTAACTTAAGAAAATAAAAAACAAAGACAAAATTCATGGACAAATACAATGCCACCAAGTGGCCTAATAAGACACTTACGGTACCAAACTTCTTATTTATATATACTACTAATACTAATAGTAATACGGGTTCGGTTTGTAAATTTATAAATGAGCTTATCAGCCAGACTTGGTTTGTAAACGAGCTAAAGAAAAAAGGTCCAAACAAACATAACATAATATAATATAATAAACCAAATAATAAATGATTTAATGGAATAACATGTTAACATAATATAATAAACCGGAAAGATCATCATTTTAACAAGAACCCTAAGGGTTAGGGGGTGTTTGGGATTTCTTATTTTATCTTATTATAACTTTTCGTTAAATTAATAAGTTACAACATTGTAACTTATGAACTTTTTCTCCCACAATATAAGCAATCCCAAACATCTTATTACTTTTCAAAAAAAAGGTTTATAACATATCGGCCTGGCATATGACACGGCTCATGGATGCCGTTCGGACTGGTGTGCTGTTGCCTACGCCAGACGAGCAGTTGGATCACGGCCGCACTATGAATGTGGCCAACAGAATAGTAAACAACCTTACTAAACAAGGCTCCCAGTAAGTGTTCTTGATCTTATTTGTTTTTGTGCATAGTAACTTGTAATTGTCTGTTCAGTTCTTGGGTTTTTGCTTAGGTAATTCGGCTAGCCATAATAATAAAATGCTTAATAATAATCAGATAGTGGTGCCAATGTTTAACAGCCATCAAAATTGCTAATAACTCTTTCTGATGTTTGACTGATATACCCCTGCCTGCTAACAAAAGCCAAAGGATGACCGTCCGATTATATGGCCTAAACACTCTACTTTTGAACCTGCAAAATTGCATTTTGACCTCTTTGCCAATAAGGAATTGCTTTGAAACAAATGCAAAACTGCCTCTAGGTTCTTTAAGTGTTTCTCTAACGATTTAAAAAAAAAATTAAAAAAGAGAGAGAGAGAGAGAGAGAGAGAGAACGTCAAACGTCCCCTGCAGCCAATTGACCCAAAAACAGAAGCGACCTGTTTCTAACATGTCTTCTGATCCGTTTACTGCGCGTTAGCAAACCAACCCACAATCTGAACAGTCAAGTCACAAATAATTAAGAGAATTGCTAGAAATAAATCGGAGTACAGTCCGCTTGTTTCTATGACTCAATCGGAGTACAATTGCTGATGCTTTTGACTTAGTCAAGTTTAATTCATTTCTGAATGTCAAACTCAGTTTGACTTTGTGTACATAGTTAATGGTAGCATTGCTGCCTAATCTTCTCATAGAATTTGCAAAAACCGCTTTCTTTTGCACCATTTGACTTACAATAGTCAAAACTTCTTTTTTGACCATGAACAACAGTTACTAAACTTTGACCCGCTAATCAAATTTGCAGTAAAAATCCACAAAATACTAAAAAACTTGACAATACCTAAAGTCTAAGAACTCAAAAGTGTTGTTGATGAATCATAAAGCCTAAGAAGCTCATTTAATAGCCGGTACTCTCTCTTACAATTCCCATATCTAAATGGTTTTTGTGCAACCACATTGATACCCTCTTTTTTTAAAATGATTTGGTGATCATAAGTCGTTTTTGTAATAATCTGTCAAGCTGACAGTCATCAGTTTTCCCTCGTATTAATGGAACATGAGTGGATGACTTTGAGTAGTGTTTAAAGATTGCAGACTTGTCATGCTTATGATGGTTATAACTCCAATCGTCAATCAATGTACTAGTATCGCATCGTGATCAGAAATTCTTTGTTCCAACGAGTCGCCATGGATGAAACTGGGGACGAATTGAGTTTGAAATTTTTTAGAAATTGATCCGGCCATAAATGAAACGAATGGAGTGAATCAAGAACAAATTAGGGTTTAAAATCAACAGAGAATTGGGTTTAGAACGAATGGAGTTATTAATACTGATTAACAACCCTAACAGCTAACAACTAACAACTAATACATTGTTACACTTTTAGCCCCTTAACTATGAGAATATTGCATTTTAGTCCCTGTAATTTGAATCAAATTTTATTTTTTTAACAAAAAACTTCAAAGCGTCCCTTGCAGCCAATTGACCCAAAAAACAGATCTGCACAGTGACCTGTTTCTAACATGTATTCTGATCCGTTTACTGCCCGTTAGCAAACCAAGCCACAATCTGAACAGTCCAGTCATAAATTCAGAGAATTGCCAGAAATGAATCGGAGTACAATCTTCTTGTTTTTATCTGTTCGGCGACCAACGGTTCAGCAATTGATTACTAAAAGGGTCTTGTTGATTATTAAGTAGCAATTTCATTTAGTGGACCAGAATCCCAGATGCATTGCAGATGCCTTTGACTTAGTCAATTTAGTTCATTTATCAGTTTGACTTTGTGTACACAGTTAATGGGACTGTCTAACTTAAATTTGAATGGTTTCTCAAATTTTCCCATGTAGCTTGTTGTCTAATCTTCTGATAGAATTTGCAAAAAACAGGTTTCTTTTGCACCAGAATCTCAGAACAGACCCGTTTGACTTTTAATAGTCAAAACTTCTTTTTCGACCATTAACTAAACCTTGACCCGTTAACCACATTTGCAGTCAAATACACAAATACTGAAAAACTTGACAATACCGAACTTATTAGTCGTGATTCCTTGATCAGCTGAAGTTAGTATTAGTATTAGTATTGAATTAGCACCAAAGTGAAATCAGGACTAATATTACAGTGTTACTCTTTTAGCTCCTTAACCATGAGAATATTACATAACACAAGTTACATTTATGTTAATTCTCACAATTTTGTAATTTTTTTTGGACAGGCGTATATATACAGCCGATCTGATGCGGTTTCTGAGGGAGGATGAAGCGTTAAAGACAATACGGCTTTTTGATGGAGAACCTGAGACAACCGGAGTCAGTAAAGAAGTTTTTAAAAGCTGGGTGGTAAGTTCACAGTATAGTTGAATTTTGTGGTTCATATTATTTACATTTAATCTTCAATATAGTTGTATGTTGTGGTTCGTACAAACCATAACAATTTAACCCTGCAACTAATATTAAAAAAAAAAATTGTTGTTTTAACCCAACATAAAATTTTAAACCTGCATTTAATACATGCTGTCAGTTTGAAACTAAATACAGTAAGTTCGAGATCTAACTATTATCTAATAACATGTCAAACCGAAAGTTTAAGACTCAATCTTGCACATGAATCTATTTGTTTAATAAAATATATTTTTGTTTTTTTACAACCATGTAAACATAAAACGACTGTTGACTTTTCAAGTTGACTCTTTTAAGTTTTAACAACTCGCCATTAACTAATCTGTTAACACCATAGATATAATTAAAAATAGGGGACCGCAAAAAACCTTAATTATGCTTCAGGTCCTTTAACCGCACGCTATTGTAACGCTCCCAAAGACGGACCTTGTGTTTGTAATTTAGTTAACAACTCATCAGGCAGGCGTTCTTGAGTAGATTTTCAAGCTTGAGGGGTGCAAACAAGCCGTGCCCGAGCTCGGCTCGTTTAACTTACACAGAGCTCGAGCTTGGCTCGTTTTGAGCTCTATTTTCAAAGCTCGAGCTCGGATCGTGAGTAGATTTCAAGCTTGAGCTCGGCTCGGCCGATTTACTATTTATCAATTATTTTTTTATATAATTATAATTATTTTTTATATTTTTTTTCTATTATAATTTTATGTATAAAATAATATATATTATTAATTTACACTTAATAAGTTAAAACTCATTTAATATGTTCTTTCTTTCAGCTCCATGTCTACCGAGACCAAAAGGCCCTTTCCCTGTCTCTCAAAGACATAAATGTAGCTGGAAACAAACTCCACTGTATACTTAGCTTTATGGTTGGAGTTATGATAGTTGCCATTTGCCTGAGAGTACTTGAGCTAGTTCATCCTTATGTTGTCGTGTTCCTATGCACAAGCGTTCTATTGCCCGTGTTTCTCTTCGGCAGCTCCGCTTTCATGGGCATCGTATTTTTATTTGTGACGCATCCGTATGAGGTCGGTGATCTATGTGAGATCGATGGTGTCCAGGTAACTATATATATATATCAACTTGTGTAACTTATTTACTATGAACATGCTGATTGGCAGTTGATTGTTCAGAAGATGCGCATACTGACAACAGATTTCTTGATACCGGAAAACAACAAAATAATAATTACATACGATAATAGTTTATTGGCCACAAAACCAATAGCAAATTATCACCGTAGTCCGGACCTTGAGGATGCCGTTGATTTTTGCGTGCCCGTAAGGACTCCTCCGGAAAAGATTACCCAATTAAAGAAACACATAAGAAGGTACACACAAAATATTCTTTTTTTTTTTTAATAACCACCACAAAATTATTTTTAACTTTGTTATTATTGCAGCCACATTGCAAATGACAGTGCCCCAACCCAAAGATTCTGGTCGGGGATGTTGAAGCGCTAAGTCAGTTGAAAATTTCAATACGGCCTACACACCGAAAGAACTTCAGAGGCATTTTGATTGAAGCAGTGATCCAAGTGTGTAAAGACCTAGGCATTAAAGAATATTGCTAGCCCATGGTTGCTATAAACACTTGGACTTAGACAAGTAAGTTTACATAGATTAGGTGTTAATGTGTACAGTAATCAGATAATCAGAATTGTAGGTACTGTTTTAGTTTTTATGTGTTGATTTCTTTCACTGTTATGATGTTGGATTATTATGGTTTCTTTTGAAGTGGCATATTGATTTTCATTCTATGTTTTAAACCCAACCAAGTGTTAATTTTCATGGGTTAACCGGGTTAAATAATGTTGGCGGATATTTCTCTAGGTTCGTTTGATGTAATTCGAATAGTCAATCATCAACCGTTGATCATATTTATTCTATGTTACATCTCATCGTCGTACTCAGTATATCCCACCAATAGCAAAGCTATGGTAGGGTCTGAGGAGGGTAAGATGTAGACAGCCTTACCTCTACCCCGTAGTAATAGAGAGGCTGTTTCCGATGAGACCCCCGGCTCGATAGTAGTTTTTCATCAAGCTTTGGACATAAGACACATAACACTCAACCATCGGGACACCGCCAATTGGTGCATGTGCCCTTGTCTTTCGGCTATCAGCGCCACCACATGATGCCTGATTAACCTTCCGTTACTTTTAATGTTATTTTCACGAGATTAGTAAAATAACGTCAAAATTAGTCCAACTTCACTTTTGCCCACCCCGAGGGTTCACACATATACACATTATATGTGCGCACCGCAAGCCGGGCGATTATTCTATGTTACATCTCTGGAACGAATATCCTATGTCAATTTCTATTGATAAAGGTGTTCGATCTTCCAAATTCATCTTATTCGCTCTAAGGCTTATGTTTGTAAATTTGGGGTTTTTCTTAATAAACCAAATTTTGTAAAATCAGAACTTGAATCTTTTGTTTGAATTGTTTCAGTAAATATTATAAACGTGTTGGACCCGAAACCAAACCTAGACCCGGGTTCAAGTCCCACCGTTCGCACCTTTGGTTTACTTACTTTAATTTACTTGTTTTACCATCTTACTTTGGTTCGTTTATTTTAATCAAACCGAAACCACCAAAGCTTGACTAGACATATTTCAACTAAATTTTCGTTAAAAACTGAACTGCAATGGTTTAAACTTTAAACTCGTTAATCACATAACTACTTTTCTAATAACTCATTTATTTAACAAACATATCAAGAAACCCCAAATCATGAACCGAACCTTAGAAAATTCATATTAACTCATTTCAGATTGACATTAAAACTAGTATCTTATTTTATCTAGGCTAGTTGGTCGTGCTGAATCACTCGCTTATCTCTTTTTAACTCATCTCTCGAAATCAACATCCATGTGAGTTTTCGTAACACCTTTTTATCTTTTATAAGTTTTGAGGTGTAACACGTGCTCTTATACAAATCCCCAAAGTTTCATTTCATTTACTTGTTACAATTCAACTAGTGAAAACCGAGCCTAATACTTTCCATTGCTCAAAAAGCTGGCATGAACGAACTCGCATTTCGATGGCTGCCACCTCCGTGTTTCTGTACTTAATGAAAAAATGTCATAAATCTCTTTTAAAACAGTTTAGTAGTGAAATTTGTGAATGAGGAAGATGGCGTGTCTTCGTTGTCTATACTTCTAAGGCTTATTTTTAATATCTAGTCATCTTTGAGCTCGGGTACTCTGTAAACTACCGCGCCTATGCCCCTATACCAAAATAAAAAAGTTTACAAAAATTCACTTCATGTATTGATAATACCACACGGTTAAAAAACTGCAGAACCTCGTTTATCAAAGCCTGCTTCTGCGATAAGCTCACGATACCTTGATCGGTCAGATGTTCAACATCCAAAGATAACAACTGCAGAAAATCATTAGTGCAACATAATATCATTACTTTTATTATCAAACTCACCATCTTCAATCACTTTGAGTGCCGTTTTATGGTGATCCAGTATCATTATACTGCAGAAATCAAAATAAAAAAGCGTTAGCTCTTTTTGCTGATTTATCAACATGTTTCATGAGCGGGTGCCATGGTTCGGTTTTGTGCTCAAACCAAACCAAAAACCAAAATTTCGGATTTTGAGTTCTAAAAGCAGCTTTTTCGGTTTGCCATATGGGCTTTAAATTTTGGGCTCAAACCAAAAAACAGATTTCAGTTATTATGTTTTTGAAAACCGTTCAGTTTTGGCTTTCGCTTTTTTCAGTTTTTCCATTTGGACTTGAAATTTGTGAGGCAAAAAAATGTCTCAAAATAATGAATTTGGGCCTAAATGTTTTTTTTAATAAATAAATTATAATTAATTGATTATTATACATTTGAGCTACAATACGTGGGTTACACCGTTTATTAAATTCTTATAAATTACTTAAAATTCAAAATAAAATATGAAAAATCATGACTTCGGTTCGCGTTTAATTACACACAACAGTGAAACCAAACCGGAACTTCAGTTTTTATGAAAACATAAAAAGCAAACTGTCGGTTTTCATATAGGTTCCGTTATTTCAGTTCGGCTTTTTTGGCTTCGGATTGGTTTTTCTGTTTCACACACACACCCTTATTAAATGATCAATTGGTTGGCTTGTTTAATCAACAATATGCAATCAATTTAGTCACCAAATCACCAAGAAAATGACCACTATTCCGAATTATGAAACACGGTATACCCGCTAATTTGTGCAAAAGAACCGAAAACCGAAAAAACCTGAAAACTGAACCGTATTTGTAACCGGAAAAAAAAACTAACCGAATTTGGTTCGGTTCCCAACAGTCAATTCTGGCAACAAATAAATTGGTTTAACCGGCTAAATTCGGTTAGCTTAAACACATTTCTGATTCGGATCATCTCGGTTTTCAGGTAGCGAAAAAAATTCAAAACTGAATAAACCACCCTGGGAATTTCCAATTAAAATTTTAATTTTTTAAAATAACTCAAAACTGAAGAAAAATACAAAGAAATTGTTTAATTTGGCTTAATTGGGTATCTATATCACCTAAACACCATGCCCGTCGTAAAAATGTTTAAAACTAGTCCGTACTCAAATACCCACCAAAACATGTTGGGTCCTTAGTTCTAACACTAACACATAAAACCAATCACGACCCTTTTGACACAAAAATATTCATTAACACCAAAACATGTTGGGTCCAAATACAATCAGCATATTCATCTGTTGGCCCAATCACGACCCTTTTGACACGAAAGTTTTTTAAACTTTTTTTTTTTTTATTATTTTCAGATATTAAAAAAATTTAGATTCTAATCTATATTTATATAAAGCAGGTATATTTTATTTTTAACATCTTATGTCAATTTCCTCTTTAGGCTTAACCTTTGAGGCATAAGATTATCAATTTAATCTATCACATAAAACCAATGTTTTAAAAAATAGATGGGATAACAAGGTCAACCAGCAAACCTGATAGTAAGCCGATTCGAGATGACTAATCTTTTAATTAATAAATAGATTCTAAAGAAATAAGATAAATAATTCGACATTTCTCTTCATAATATCCCTCTTTAAAACATCAAACGTACTTGCCTTTTATAGAATTATAGGCTTATAGAGTAGAAAGACCAACTACCGCTATTTTAAACAAAAGCAAAACTAATACAGAAAATAAAGACATAGATTGCAGGCACTACTCTACGATTTGTTATGCATGGGAATTATAAAAAATCATGGGTGACATGGCATGATGGGACACGTGTGGCACATATCAAAACTCGTTTGCTTGACCCAACACCAACCCATTTCCTTTTTTTTTAGAATGACAAATTTCTTTTTTGTGTTTAGGTCATCATACTCTTTAATTTGAAGAGCCTCGTTGAACCATTTCGAGTTTCTGACCAGACTATGTTATGTTAACCGAGCCCACGCTGGCTTCAGAGTCTGGCTTGGGCGTTCCCCTGAAAAACAATACCACCAACCTCCCAAAATAAACTAACATCTTCCATTCTTCACTCAGCCAATTATTAAACCTGTAACGTTGCATAAAATATATTTTGTCAACACGTATGTTGGTGAGCAATTCCATGATTTTTTATATATATAACATGAGGCAAAAATCCACAACTCATATGTGAAACCGTAAATAATAGCAACAATATATAATTCATAATTAAACGAGGCTCCTTTCTAATAGGTAAAACTACCAAATTACAAGGTGCATCGTGTAATTATAGGTATTGAAGAAGAGGATGATGCCAACCAACAAAAGCAATAGACATTTAGCAATTAATCATACGAGTCATATAACACACAATCGGGCATTATTCTAAGTAACACATAAACTAGAGTTTGTGGTTTGAGATATAATTCTTAAATCATTTTTGTTTGAGTAAGTATGCAAGCTACCCCCAAAGTATAAAAGAGAAAATATGGATGAAATTATTCATTTGGGAAAAGTGAGGTTGATGAAGAAATAGTTAGAATAAAATCTTCAAGAAAGCGAGCCCAACGGTTTAACGTGTGTGTCATAGATTGAAAGACCTTGAGTTAATATTGAGTCTTAAAGATAGAATATAAATGGTATAATAGTTCAGAAAAACAAGGTTTGGGTTTTTGGGAATTTAAGTCATATTTTACAAAATGCGGTTAAATAAAGTCTACAATAAAAGAAATGAGATTTACATGAAACCGGGTCTTTATGTTTAGTTTGACTCAACCTTTGTTAAGTTTTACATAAGGAGTTTGTTTAGTGCTAGTGTGTACGATCCCGCTAATGTAATCATCAAGATCCGACTTTTAAAGATTTGTTCGGTTTAGTTGGTTCGAGACTTGATAAGGTACAAAATCCAAATCTAACTTACCAAAATGTTTAAATATATGAATGACTTCAATAAAATCAGTAGCTTAAACAAGTTTGAGAATTTTTATTAAATAAAGTCCAATCTCGGGTTTAAGCGAGTGTATATCGGCCCGATCTTAGTATAAAAACTAAATTTGGTTCCGACATACCCTAATATTAGAAATATAAGTACTATAAAGTGAAACATAAGTTAAAAAGGTTAGGAAAGATTTTTGGTGTTTTAAACGGTGACTAGCTCGTTAATACGAGTAGTTCGACTTTGACTCGGTTTTTACCCGTAACTTGGTTTAAGCCAAGATTTGTTCAACACTTTCAGAATTTTAAGTAATATGAGTTAAATAAAGTAAAACATCACTAAAAATATAGGTTAAACTTTTGGTTGATTTGAACATTGACTAACTCGTTAAGATGAGTGTTCGGTTTTACTCGGTTTTTACCAAAAACTTGGGTTCAAGACAAGATTTGTTCTACACTTCCAAATCAACCATATAATAAATAAAATATAAAGAAAAACTCATATCTAGAGTGTTTAATACAAATGTTTGTTCAAAAGTTAAATAAAGTGCTTAAACGAGTGTTCGGTTTTGGTCGGTCATTGACTCGATATGAGACCGAGGACGGTTACCACATGTCCAAAACCATATAACTAAAATAAAGTAAAATATAGAACTAAAATAAAGTAAAATTTCCATGTCCAAACTCAAATAAGAAAGTTAAGAGAGTAAACTCCCCAAAAACAACCATTTGTATAATATAAGCGTTTTTTTTTTGCAATTTAAGTTTCTTTAGTCCGTTTTAGGTCGTTTTGAGCATAATATAAGCGTTTTAAGCAATGTTAAAGACTTTGGAACGAAATAGGACAAATATGAAACATGATTATAACATAAAATTCATCATTTTATTAATATCCAATGATCCGAAAGCAAAAATTGTCACACCCCGACCAAAGGCGGAACATGCCGAGGTGTAACGATTGCCCATAAGCGCATGACACTATTTAAAGCGACAATATTTAACAAACTTATTTCATTTCACAACATCGAAAATGTCACATAACAGTATTATAAGTCGAATACAACAACATATCACAAAATGTAGCAAATCAAATATTGTTCATTGTTACTAATATCCTAAAGGTATTTGTGACGTTTTCTCCAAGCATCCAACATCAACCTAAATGCAAGCCTGTAACATTTCATAAAATAAAGTTTGTCAACGCAAAGGTTGGTGAGCAATTCATAGGTTTTGAACAATATGTATAGAATAAGAAAAGCCACAATCTTGTATACAAAACAACAAATAAATAGCTATAATTTGGATAATATGAGATCGCAAATAATAATACATTAGCGGCACCGTCTATAAGAGAATACCAAATAGATTCGGATTTCATGAGGTCGTTAATAAGAATACATTAACGACACCGCGCTATAAGAGAATACCATATAGTTCACGGATTTATGATTCAACTCCCCAAAAGAGGTAAACACATAAGCATATAATCATGTAAGCATAGAACACCAAATCGAGCATTTATTTAAGTATAGTATACAATAACGTTTGTGGTTTAAGACTCAAATATAAAGCATTTAATTTGAATAAGTATGAAATGTCACTCCAAAAACAAAAGATGGAAAACGGGGGATGAATGTACTCACGTTCAAGTAATAAACTTGAAAAGTTGGTAATTTAAAGATTTGTCGGACTAACGGGTTTAACGTATGAAGCCTAAACAAAAAAAAGTCTTGGATTTAGAAAGGTTGTCTTGAAGATCTTTAAATAAAATAATTGTTGCAAAAAGTAAACAATTAAAGTTCAAGGTTTAAAAGGTAACTATCTAAGAATTTATAAATATAACCCTTAAAAAATGTAAGTTTGCTCGAAACCGGGTTAAAGTATCTAACCTTAATATTTACTTAACCAATGTTAAGTAATAAGGTGGGAAAAATGCTAAAATGCAAGTTCCATTGGGATAAAGATACTAAAACGGGTCTTTAACGAGTGTTCAGGTTGTTGGTTCGGTTCTTGATAATTGACCAAACCCAAAGTCAACTTTCCAAAAAAAAATGAATATTATGAGATAACTCAATAAAACTTTATAAGACTTAACCAAGTAGGTAGATCTATTGTTTTAGAACTAACAACGTACGTTAAGCGAGTGTTCGGTTTTGTCGGTCCAAACTATGTTATGAGATCAAGTTGGATCCAACAATTCCAAGTACTTAAGAAAATAATCAAAATCAGTTTGTAAACTATTTTTTAAAAAATTATACAAGTCTTGATAGCTAAAAACACACTTGTGTGTCTTAAGCGAGTAAAAATCGGATTGGTTCGTTTTCCATCTCACAATATGTTCCTTGATGGTTTCCACATGCCCAAATATCATAGATCTTGTATAATAATTTATAAATGAAAAATATTTAAGTTTTACAACTAAAAAGTTAACAACAAGTCTTTTAAGCAAAAGTTTCGGTTTGGTTCGGTTTCCATCTCTTAACGAGTTCATAGATGGATTCCACATGCTTAATATCGAAGAACTTGTAAAAATGATTTTTGAAACTCAAATCTAACATTAAATATGTTTAAACAACTATTTTAACAAAACTAGTAAGCAAAAGTTTGGTTTCCGGTTTGGACTATTTATGGTTAAACCGAGGTTAGTCTATACAATCCCACACCATGGAACGTCATAAATATGACAAATAAACTAAAAAGAGAGCATAAATTAAACAAGAGTAATATGTGCAACAAGTTATGTGGGTGTATATATATCAAGAACACGAAGTCTTCCATGAAGTCTTGCCGTACGAGGTCCGAAACTTAACTAATCGGAGTCGGAGAAGTAACTACCAAAAGTAACAAGGGGTGTGTATTATATATATATGTTGTAACATCAAGCTTCAAGTAATAAGAATTTGTTAAAACAAGGTTAGCTTTGGTTTGACCTTAAGTAGTCAAAATATCAAAAATGTTGAAGATGAATACTTGGATTTGAGAGAGAGTTTGGAGAAGATGAACAACCAAAGTGGTGTATGGAGCCTTGCTTTTATAATGTTAAGAGTATGGTTCATACAAATAGGGTAAAGATGCATGTGGTTGTTGAAATGGTCAAACAAGTTTTTGGTTAATAGTCCCCAAAGTTTTGTTTAAGTCATTTTTAAGGAGTTTTAAGGACCGAAAAGGATGTTTTCAAGACCCAACAAGTGTAAAACAATATTGTAACATAAAATCCATCATTTCGATTATATCGGAAGCTTTGGTTTACAAAACGGGTCGGTTTACATAAATAAATTTTACAAAATGAATACGAATCGAGACCTGAAATTGACGAATGTCACAAAAATGGGCCGGATTTACAATACAAATGCGAACCGGAAATGACGAGCGTCACAGTATTCCCTACTTATGGAAAATTTGTCCCGAAATTAGAAAATAGCCGCAACAAAGAGATGTATGTACTTTTCTTTCATAACATCTTCGCATTCCCATGTAAATTATGCGTCGCATCGTGATTCTCAACGGGCTTTAATTAACCGGATGCGGCTTCGCTTGGTTCGTTTCTCATTACGATATATGATTTCAACCGGTCTTTCAATCATTTGCATTTTCTCTTTGATACGCACTTCGTCGAGGGGTATGTGAAGATTGCCTTCGGCTAAGCATCTTTGAGGTTCGAGACATGAAAGGTCGGATGGACACCGGTAAGTTCTCCCGGTAACTCAAGTCTATGAGCCACGTTTCCAATCCTTCCGAGGATCTTGAATGGGCTTACGAAATGGGGTGCTAATTTTCCTTTCAACCGATTAAATTTGACTTTGCGTGATGGGGTTTAGCCTTGTAAATATCAAGTTATAAGCTTGAGCGTTATAGGTTTTAACCTTGAACGTTTTAGGTTATGGAATTTGACTTGAACATACTTGTTTTTTTAAACATGAATGCATTCGCGTATCTAATGTACGTTAAACGATTATTGTATGTCAACTTACCCATAAATATATATAGTGGGATAACCCAACTTCTTTACACATACTAATAATTGGTTGATTTGCTAAATATGCAAATGTATAGTATTGAGTACAAGCAAAATGTACATATTAGTGTATCAATCTTATTATTTGTTACGAGAATTATACTACAATAATGAGTATGCACAACTTTTAAGTAATTAGAGAAATCAAATATCATTAAACAAGAACAAAATAGATCACATACATCAAAAGGTTTAGAGACAAAAAGGTTTGCGTAAACAAGAAGTTAAGGAGTTCGTATTTTATATAAGATCCATTGAAAGTAGTAGAGGATGATGGATGGATTTAAGCTTTATTGCTCATTTTCAACTCCACCGGACTTGTTTTTTCTAAAAGTTTTTAAATCACCCATTCCAAATTAATTAATGAATATGAAAACACTTATGAAAATATTGGTAGGTTATTGAAAACCACCGATGCCGGAATTGAATATTTAAATAGTAACCACACAATTATCATTTTTATAATTATAACCAGCATATGAGCATCACATATGATGTTTCAAATGTGTCAAATACAACCCACTAAGATTATAACCGATCTGTGTTTCAAATTATGCCTTGGATTCCTTGCTTCACTATTCCTAAGAGAGCGCTTTTTTTTTTCTATTTCCTCTCTCGTTCAAGACCTACCTAAGGGTGTTGGTGATATTTAGAGATGCATTCCAACTCAAAACATTTCGGGGTCTCTTTGTTGGACGTAATTTCCATCGGATCGACTCATCGAGCCTATGATGAGTTGGTGTCTGTTTATCAAGTTGAGCACGTAACTTGGTTTACATGGAATTAATAAATTACTTGGTTAACAAGTCCAGCCAATGACTTGGATAACAAGGAATTTATTTAATAATTATTGTTTAAATATGTTTGTACTAATTAGTATTTGAGTATAATAAAAAATTTATTTTCTAGTCTAATTAGGGTTTTCATGTTTAAACTAGTATATATACACGAGCTTGCGGGTTATATCATTGTCTGTTTTCAAAATTGTAATTTTCGAGCTAATGAGAATTACAAATATCGAACTTATGATCTAAATTCTTCTTTGTGTTTATCGATCGTGGTCGCCAAACTTCACTCTTTCATATATGTTAATAGAATGAACAAAGAAATCAAATGAACGTGGTAATAAAATGAGCAAATTAATGGAATGAGTTATTACCATTCCAATAAAATGTTTTGTCACCACTTAAAAATGAAATGAATCATCACCTTGCGTTGTTTGGTCGACAAGAAAAGACAAAAAATTAAAACTAAAATGGTAGTGAGTGGCAGTGGCCGGTGGCGATGATGGTGTTGGCGTTGGTGGGTGGTGATTGGCGATGGTAGGTGGTGGTGGGTGACATGAGATAATGGTGGTTGAAGGTGGGTGCTGGCGGTGATAACGGTGGAGGTGGCTGGCGATGGTGGTGGTGGTGGGTGGCGGTGATGGTGGTGGCGGCCAGGGTTGGGGGTGATGCATGTTGCGAGTGGTGGTGGTTGTTGGCAGTGGGTGGCGGCGATGGTGGTGGGTGACGATGTTGGCAGGGCGGGGGCGATGGTTGATGGAGGTGACAACAATTTGTGGTGGTGGAGGGTGGTGGCGATAACAGCGGTAGTGGCTGGCGATGGTGGGTGGCAGCGGTGATGGTGTTGGTTGGCGGTTGGTGGTGTTGGTGAGAGGGTGATGGCGGTGATGTAGGGTGAATGAGATGAAAAACAAAACATGAGGGATTGATGAAATGAAAATGGGGTGTTTTTTTCTAAGTAGTAATTAAATTACATTGATCAACCAAACATACTTATTCCCTTAATTAATAAATTGACTATATTGGACCATTTTATTCCATTCCATCCTCCATTTCTGCATACCAAATGTTACATTAATTAATAAAGGTTAAAGTCTTAAAAACTCACCTTAGCCTTACTTAACATGGGCAGTCGTTAACTCGTTATCGTCTCAACTGTTCGTTCTTTTGACGTCCTATAGCCAAGATGCCCCGTAATCAATTTAATTTCAGTTAGTAACATACTTCTCTTAACCATATGCTTTTCTCGCTTCGTGAATAGTCCAAGGGTTTTTATTAAAACCAAAACATTCCCGTTAAACATTACAAGTATGATAATCAATTTACAACCATTCATATTTTTTGTTAAAAATTTAAATATTCAATAACTTTAGTTTTCAATCACCGGATTTTGACCATTACCCACTATAAAACCAACTTGACAAAAATAATATTCACACAACACTAGAGAATTCAAACCACCACGACCACTACCACCCCCACCCCCCAGCGGCTATCACCAACCACCGCCACCATTATCATTCCATCTATTTGTTCATTCTATCACTTCCTCTATTTCATTCCTTTCTTCATATCATATCAAACAAACCCTTAGAGACATTAAGTTAGATAAGAATTAAATTGGGAGGAGAGAAATATTTGATTTTGAAATTCTTTTGATTAGGGGAGAAAATGTGACAGCTTTTAATTAATTAAAAACATCTACTTACATTTATATCAAGTTATAATTCGGTATTTTTAGAATAAGTAACACAAGTATTACTACTATGGAGTGTTGAGACTTGTTTCTTATTAATGTAGGCTTTTAAGATGGTGATCAAGTCATTATGTGTTTAACATGTTTAAGCATGTGTAACAGTAAGTGAAACACCAATATGTAATCAAAGTTGTGAGCATTCAATTCACATGCGTTTTGTGTTTTCAGATCATAGTGCAGCGAAATATTTGATGGCAAAGAAGGATGCAAAGCCGTGCTTGATCAGATGGATTTTGCTACTTCAAGAGTTTTATGTGGAGATCCAGGACAAGAAACGGAGCAAGAATGTTGGTCGCGGACCATTTATCCAGATTAATTGGAGATGAGGAAGGAAGATGCTAGGGCCATCAATGAGTCATTTCCGTATGAACAACTATTTCCTGTTACAACTTTATCTTGGTATGCTGACATTATTAATCTTCTTGTTGCAGATACAATTCCTAAATTTTGGCCCAAGAAGAAGAAGCAACACTTCTGTCACACCCCGACCAAAGGCAGAACATGCTGGGGTGCAACGTGATTGGACAACTACACAACACACTATTTAAAGTGACAATATTTAAATAACTCATTTTATTTCATAAATCAATAAACAACACATCTCGTTCATAAAAACAAATTGAATACAAGTAATGATGTACATAGAAATATACATCTTTTCGGCATCAAATAATCTCTAAAAACTGCAATTTCTATTAAATAACATAGCATAAAAAGCTACTTATCATAATAAAATATAATTTCAGGTGAAACCATGCCCCAACTAAGAAACAAGCAAAAAGACGAAGAAAAACAGAAGAAAAACACAAGAAAACACAAAAACACGCCTCTATGCCTCAAGAAACACGCCCCCATGCTTCTGAAACACCTATAAAAAACAAAGATCTACAAGCAAAGACCAAAAGTGGAAACAAAAGCATGGGGCCGTGCCTCTCAACCACAGGGCGTGGACGTCTACCAGAAAAGACAAAAAGAATTAGCATATGTCACTAAAAAAGCACGGGCCCGTGCATCAGTAAGCACGGGGCCGTGGTCACTTTTCAGAAGAGAGAAAACAAATCTGGCACATGTCATAAAAATGCACGGGGGCGTTCCTACATAAGCACGGGGCCGTGCTTCACACTCCAGATTGCCTATAAATAGTGGCTCATGTTGCATTCATTTGGTGTGCCTTGAAAAGAATTCTATCTAGTTTTCTCTTATAAAAACACACACTAACACTCACATAGAAGATTTAGTGAAGAGTTTGAAGGCTTGGAGGTCATCACCATCAACCATCATCATCATCTATCATCACCATCATTAAGAAGGAAGATTCATCTACATTTGGTTAGATCATTCCAAGTTTAATCATGTATTTGTTATCATCATTCATCTTAATGTTTATCATCATGAGCTAAACTCTTTTTACCATCTAAAATCTATGAAGAAGCTTTGTTCTACTTGATAGTTATATAAAACACGTAGAAATTATCAGCGATAATTTCCCACATGAAATTCTCATGCACATTCAAGCCGTCATAGAAGAGAAAGACGAAAGTCCTTGGTATGCCGACTTCTCAAACTACCTAGCTTGTAGAATCCTAAGAAAAGGACTTACTCATCAACAGCGAAAGAAATTCTTCTCCGACCATAAGTTTTACTTCTGGGAAGACCCATTCTTGTTTAGGATAGGTGCTGATCAAGTTATTCGTAGGTGCGTAGCAGGCAAGGAGGCCTTAGACATTCTCAAACACTGTCATGAAGGACCAACTGGTGGACACCACGGTACCGCCACTACGGTCAGAAAAGTGTTTGATGCAGGATTTTTCTGGCCCACCATATACAAAGATACACATACTTTGATCCAAGCATGCGATGCTTGTCAAAGAGTCGGGAACATCTCATCTAAAAATGAGATGGCTCAAAAGGGCATTCAACTTTGTGAGATCTTTGATGTATGGGGAATAGACTTCATGGGCCCATTTCCTAACTCATTCGAAATCCTTGTAGCAGTTGATTACGTATCTAAATGGGTAGAGGCACAGGCTCTTCCCACTAACGATGCTCAAGTGGTTGTAAGACTTCTGAAAAGGTTAATTTCACGATTTGGCACTCCAAAGGCCCTAATCAGCGACAAAGGTACCCACTTTTGCAAAGCTCTGAAGAACAAAGTCTTAGCACGATATGGGATTCACCACCGACTGGCAACACCATATCACCCTCAGACTAGTGGGCAAGTGGAGGTCTCGAATCGAGGAATTAAAAGGATTTTAGAAAGAACTATAGGAATGAATCGAAAAAATTGGGCAGAAAAGTTAGATGACGCTTTGTGGGCCCTCAGGACGGCATACAAAACCCCCATAGGAACGACACCCTTCAAACTCGTTTACGGGAAAGCATGTCATCTACCAGTAGAATTAAAACACAAAGCCTACTGGGCTCTCAGAGCAATGAACTTTGATCTAACGTCCGCCGGCGTAAACCGGGAAGATTAAATTCGTGAGCTCGAGGAACTGAGGACATTGGCCTACGAAAATTCCTGGTCTTACAAGGAAAAGACTAAACGCCTACACGACGCCCATTTGAAAGGAAACAAAAAATTTCAAACTGGCGACCGTGTACTGTTATACAACGCTCGTTTACGTCTTTTTCCAGGAAAATTGAAATCTCGATGGACAGGTCCATATATAGTTGAATCAGTTTTTGACTATGGGACAGTTGAGATATCAAATTCAAATGGCCAAAAGTTCAAAGTAAATGGACATCGAATAAAACCGTATATCGATGGACCATTTGAAGAAGTTCTGGAGGTATTGGCCCTCCAACTCCCTATATAGGAAATCAAGGAAACAAGGTTCGACCAAGACCTTCACAAACAAGGCCTTGTAAATAAATTTAAAAAAAGAAAATTAAAACCACGGGGGTGTGCTTCCAAAAGCATGGTCCCGTGCCAAAAATCACGGACCAGAATCTTTGCTGCAAAAATCTCAGTCAGACTGGTTTGTAACAGAATTGTCGGAACAAAAACACGGGCCGTGCTTCCAAAAGCATGGGGCCGTGCTTGGGTTGCTGGTTGGCAATAAAAGGCACCTTGTGTCATTGCATTCCTTGCACCAACCAAAACCAAACCAATAGCCTCTGAAAATTCAACATGCCAACTGAGATGAGTGAAGAAATCCCCGTTTCCCGACACTCGAGAAACGATGTCCGCTATGTTTCCAAAACCGAGCTTCTCTTGAAACCTCAAGAACTCGTCAAAGAACTTACCGAAATGAATCTCCTTGCCGAGATGCGTCTCGTTCAACTCACCGAATCAGTGGAAAATATGAAAATGGAACTCTGAGACATTAATGAACAACTCCAGTTTCAAGTTCTCGGTTTCACGTACTTTCCACCACCAGGACCATTCGAAGGAGGAGAGCCTTTCGGAGAAATCTAGGAAACTTAATTTTCTGCTTTTATGTGTAAATAAGTGCATTAAGCACAATGTGTTAGGACTTCGGGCTTAACCCGAATATTTTCTTATTTCTAGGAAAACCGGGCTTATCCCGTAATTGTTTTAGGACGTTTTTAATTTTAATGAAAAGTAACTTTTAGATGACCAAACTTTTAAATTATCATACTAAACGTCATTCTAAGAATTCCAGATCTCGCATCTTGCTGAAAATTACAAGAAAATTAACTATGACAAAAAGCATGGGCCGTGCTTCCCTAAGCACGAGGCCGTGGTTACCCCAGAATATTCAGCATGATACGCGCTGACTCCGTACAATTCTCTGACTCAGAAACATTTATTCCCCTAGTAGCACGGGGCCGTGTTTTTGAAAGCACGGGGCCGTGTTCAACTTTCCAGTCTCTATGTAATGCATGCATAAACTCACTATTCCATTCATACCAAAAACAACATTACCTAAATGGAAGGGAAAAGGGTTGAATGGAGGCCAGTAAGAAAGGGGAAGCAACATGAATCCTTCTCATACCTTGAGGAGGAGGTCATGAGACTCCAATGCATCATAAGAGATCAAGTTGAGAGCAATATTCAAACCGAAGCTCGCATAGTCGAGTTAATTAACAAAGTAGACCTGCTTAGGTTCGAAAACTTCCATGTTGTGGATGGCCACCACAAAGATGTGGCTTCCAAACTCAACTTTCTCAACCAAGAAATCACTAAGCTCGACAAAAAGCTGGACGAGCTTTTGGAAGCCAAACGAGAACCACCACACATTCGGGACTTGTTCGGAAATGGTGGTCGTTGAAGTTCTTTGTTTTGTGTTGAAGTTGCTCCCGCTAGTATTATGTGTTAGGATCGAGAGTTGTTGTTGTACTTTTCATTTCCTCTATGTTTAATTATGTCTTTAGGTTTTATGTTTTAATGAAGTTTAGGATTTTTAATTACTGTCTCAAACTATCTAGAAAATAAAACCAGTTAAAAAAAACGAACCAGCTCGAAAAATAAACAAAACACGAAAGGAATACTGTCTGCATCATGCAGCACGGTACCGTGCTTCCAAAAGCACGACACCGTGCTTTTGGTCCCAACACAGTTATGAGTTTTAAATTATTAAATTAACCTTTTTCAACCATCAACCCTAACATTCACTACGTTTCTGGACCAAAAACCTCGACCATCCAATAGTTCACCAATTTCATCATCAAATCTTCAATTTAAAGCCTAAGGTATGTTAATTTAACAATTGTTTTGTTCAATTTCATCATTCTAGGTCTAGTTTAACCCTAAAATCACTCGATTCGACCAAATCGGGTCTAAACCCGAAAAGGATATGGGTTATTTTGCTAGTATAAGATGAATAGATTGTTGAATGTTTGATGGTTATGGTTTAAATGAAAGGGAAAATTCGGGTTTTGGGTCTTGGCATAAACACCCGACAAACCAATAAACCTAATTGTTATAACTGGTTAGAAACGGGGGTTCGAATCTGAATAAGGTAGAAGTCAGTATTAAAAACACGAGCCGTGCCCAAAACAACACGAATCGTGGTCAACCAAAAGTCAAAATCAAAGGAAACCGAAACAGTAGCGACAACACGTGGCCGTGCTTTGCTCTCTGTTCCAGGAAATTGAAAAATTTTGACGGAATTCGACTAATTCGGGTGTAAATTGCAGATGGCCGAGTATGGAGAAGATTATGACAAACTGAAAATTTTTCTTGCTTTTTCAGACACCCATCGCGACTTGAATCAAATTTTCGGGATGAAAATTCTTTCAACATGGGAATGATGTGACACTCGACAATTTCAGGTTAACTCCGTTAATCCAAACTCCGTCAATTCAAACTTAAGACCACTAGAACTATAACGCATATCTCATTGCATTTAAACTAGGGTTTTAAACGACGCTTGACAATCACTACACATGTAGTCTTTCGGGATTGCACTGAAACGCAAACGAGTTGACTCAAAACATTGTGAATAAACGAAAAACATCAAAACAATAATTATTTGATAATTATGTGTTAGGTTTATGTATTATTTGATATTTATATGTAGAACATTAACTCAAGATGCAAAAGTCTATTTTATGCTAGAAAAGTAATAACTAAAAGTAGAGGGGCCATTGTGTAATATGATTATTATTAAATAATATTAACAAAACCCTAACCTCCCTCCCTCTCCCCTCATACGATCCCCCCCTCTCCCTCACACCCCCTTGCGACGGCAGCCACCACCATATCACTTCCGTTTTGACCTCGTTTTTCATAATCGGAGCATCCCGCACTTGTTTCTAGTCATCCCTCACCTTCCTCTTGGTTGTTTCTGCGTTTTTAAGGTATAAACATAAACCCTAATTTTCGAATATCATGTGTTAAGTGTTCATATGCTTTGTTTTGATTAGATGATGTTTGATTATGCTTCGGTTATTGATTTAAATGATCATGTGTGATTTTGAACGGTGAAAGATTGTTAGATCATTGATTGTTAGTAAACCCTAGAGGGTTTACTACTAATTTTTATGGATAACTATGTTTATTGCATGTTTGGAGATATGTCGTATGCTTAGGATGCATGCTAGACGATTGTGTGTGCTTGCTGATTTTTGACAGCAGAGATAGTTAAACTTGAACGAGGTGTAACTTGTTAAATATGAAACCAAACTGGACTATTTATGAGTCTAAAAGGTAGTACTCTGAGTCTAGTTTTCAGAAAACCCAACCACGCCTGATTTGGAGGTGTTTTGGTTGCTCAAACGATTTAACTGTGATCAAAGGTCAAAACTGGTATTGGACAGATTGGTAAGTTTATGTTTAGACGACTGTAACTGAATGTTAATGTGGTAATTGGTCTAAATTATTAACACTACAGTGTACTAGGTTGAGTCTAGTTTCTATAAAGTCCAAGTTTGTAATTTTTGAACGTGTAAAAGATAAATTTTATTATTTTACAAAACTGAAGTGCAAGTCTGAATTGTGAGATCTGCTGTTAGGCTGTTTTGTAATTATCATATCTCATAAACTACAAGACCAAATGGGTTGGTTCCACTCCTGGAAGTTAAAATGTTGAGTTAAGAACCTAACCCAATTGGTATTGCATTAATTGGAATTACCATTTAACGGGAATAACAAATATCATTCTGTTGCGCATGATTTTGACTGCTGTGAGTTTACTGTAATGTTTTGGTCTTTGTGAGAAAACTACGTGAAATAAAAATACAATAAAAATAGTTCTGGAAACCTAACTCATGTGTGCTTTTGTGACAATTTTTGGTGAATTAACTGATATGTTATGATCTGTTGAATAGAGTAATCTTTCAAGTAGAAATCTGTCTTGATAAAACTAACTGCTGAACTATGTGAAAATACATGAAACGTGCTTGTTGTTAGATAATTGCTATGTTTTTACTAAATTGCCCTTGTGGGGAATGATTGCTAGTAATATACAATTTTAGTACTTGATACTTAAGTAGTTGTTTACACATGTAACGTGTCACCAATGTGTTTGTCGAGTCACACATAATTCACAAACGAAACACGAAACGTATCTCATGCATAGGTATTATGTGCCGAGTCTAGAGACTCAATAATAGTTTAAATACTTAAAAAATCTCATTCTTGTTTTAGAGCGCTAGTGAGGATTTTCTGTGACGCGCATCTCTCGGTTGACTTGTTTTTGAATTCTTCGCAAACAGTGAGTTTCACGTTCCCCTTTTTACTCTTTTAAACGCTTTTACTTGGGGGAGAATACATACTCCAAAACGCTTTAGATGTTGTTATTAATTATATATCACTTGTAAGGCTAAGTGGCAAACGAACCAACTAAAGTCCTTCATAACATCGAACCGTTTAGTATTTGTATAATAGCGAGTCACTGTTGAGTAGTACTACTGGGTTTGACAAACCCCACCAACTCTAAACTCGACTGGAGGTCGAGTGGGTGTAATCTTGGCTAACACATTTTACATGGTCGTGGTAGACATGGTGGCAAGGCAATTGATAAATAGTCAGCTTCGGTGTCGAACACTTAGTAATACTTGTTTTATAGGCTAGCTACCTATCGATATATAATTGACTTAACATTATCTGGTAACGCAAACGCAAACGCAAAACGCAAACACTTAAATGCAAACATTTTCTTTATTTATATATGTGAACTCACCAACCCTGTGTTGACACTTTTAGTATGTTATTCTCAGGTAGCCGAGGCGGGCGCGCGGTATAGGAACATGCATTTCATTGAACTCTATCGTTTTTGCAAACTTGTTTTTAAACTGTTATTAAATGGGTTTTAAGTCGTCCTGCGTGACGCAACACTTGGTTTACGAATTTACGCTTCCGCACTTATTTAAACTTAAATGTTTCGTGATTTGAAAACTTTATTTATGGTGTTTGATTATAACTAATGATTCCGATCCTGTTAGTTCACACCCACTGACGGTAAAAATCCGTTAGTGGATTTTGAGGGTGTGACAGATTGGTATCAGAGCCATTGGTTATAGCGAACTAGAATTTGCATGCATACTAGACTATAACCGCAACGACCCATTAGTTATAATTTTTGCGCACTACATATATATTATATTTAGTCATTCGTTATCTTTATCTCCTTACCTCATTCACTCATACACGCGCATACACGACTTATCCTGTAGGGATGTCGACGCTACCATCATCATCATCCGACCAGGTGACTCATGCCCATGGAAAGGAACCACAGCTACCTACCTCGTCGCCACCCCGAGTAGTCCCGGAACTAGAAGCCCCTGCACCGAAGAGGTATCGCCTATCTGGAGGCATGTACGACGACGATGTTAGCTGGGATTGGTACCCGAGTTTGATCATGCGTATGGTTTATAACGAACAAGTTCCCCCACTACCTCACCCGAGCCGTCCTGCATACCCCAACACCCTACCACCCATAACCGAGCCAATAGAGCGTGTTCTAGCAGTTGTTGTTTCCTGTTTAGAGCGTGAAGCGGGTTTTATGCGCTCGGCGAGAGCGAACGTTTCCGGATTTATAAGAGATGGAACCGAGGCTTGGGAGGAAATTTCCCGCCTGACAGCGGCTATGAAGGAAGTGCAGGATGCTAATGATCAGCAGATGAAGATTATGAGAAAAATGCAAGCAGAGATGATAGATTTGCAAGAGCAACTCCTTGTGGCGAGATCCCGGACAGAGATAGCTCTAGAGCGTTGCGATATCTTTCAGACGCAAATTGCCCAGAATGCAGCAGAACCCGAGGAAGAACCTGAGGAAGAACCTGAGGAGGAACCCGAGGAAGATCCCGAGGAGGAACCCGAAGAGGAACCGGAGGAAGAACCGGCTGAGCCGGAGGCACACTCAGAGGTGTCCTCAGACGATGACATCCGAGAATGATAATACCTAGATGGAGGGGTTGTCTCCATCCAAACTATTATTTTCTATGATTTTAAGGATTGGTTTTAAATACTTTGTAGCGAATACAATGGTTTTAATCATGAATTATTATTTGGATTATTATAGGGTTGTGATGTGATGTTTGCTTCTTTTATTTTTTTCTTTCTTACCTACCTTTTATTACATGTATGGTGTGTTGCATATGAAACCGAGAATTCATGTATAACATTTTATGCTGTGATTCTAGGAAATGGCTGGAAGAAACGCTGGGCATGGTCGCGGTAACATCAACCTAACCGCAGCAGAACTCCAAACCTTATTGAATAACCATGCGGAGGCAGCTCTAGCCGCACATATTCAGAATCAAGCCGGAGGTCCAGTCGGAGCCTGTACTTTCAAGAACTACCTGGATTGCAAGCCCAATTCGTTTAAGGGCACAGAAGGAGCCATAGGTTTCCTGCGTTGGGCTGAGAAGGCAGAGTCAGCTTTCGAGATGTGTAACTGTCCACCCGCCAGCAGGGTTAAGTTCGCTGCTGGGACACTGGAAGATTCTGCTCTCACTTGGTGGAACTCCAATGTGCAAATTCTTGGGTTGGAATTGGCGAACGCTATGAACTGGGAAGAGTTCAAGAAAATGATGAGAGAAGAGTACTGTCCTAGAGAGGAAATCGCGAAGTTGGAATCTGAGTTTTGGTCGTTGAAAATGGTGGGTTCCGAGATTTAAGCCTACACCACCCGTTCCCATGAGCTAGCAGTAATGTGTCCACGGATGGTAGACCCGCCGAGTAAGAGAATCGAGATGTATATCGATGAGTTGGTACCACAAATTCAGGGTATGGTGACATCTTCCAAACCGGCCACAATTCAACAAGCGATCCGATTAGCCCACAAACTGACGGACCAGGCAGTGGCACAAGGTGCGTTACCACCTAGAGGTTCAACCTCTAAAACCCGTGACAACTCAATCACTAACAACAACAACAACTCGGGTAATGGAAAGAGGAAATTTGACAACACCAGGTCATCATCATCGAACCCCCCACAGCAACAACACTACCGTAAGCCCGAACTCGCTCGGAACTTTAATAATCAGGGTTCCAACAATAACAACAACGGTGCCGGGCAGGGTTCGAGTTGCTACGCTGGGAAGTACCCGAAATGCAACAAGTGCAACTATCACCATGCTGGCTCATGCGACCGTATCAAGTGTCTGAGATGCGGAAAAATGGGTCATCAGGCCAAAGAATGTAGGGGAGACCTAGCGGCAAAGGGTGCTCCTAAACAGCCTACAGCGACTAAAGGGTGCTTCGAGTGTGGTCAAGAGGGTCATTTCAGGAAGGATTGCCCCAAACTAAAGCAAAATGAGAACAATGGAGGCAGCAACAGTGGTGGAAGCAGTGGTAAAGGTAGAGCTTTCGTCATTGGGTCGGGCCAGGCCCGCAACGATCCGAATGTGGTTACCGGTAAGTTTCCTGTGAATGACTATTTTGCTTCTGTTTTGTTTGACACTTGAGCTGATGGAGCTTTGTATCGAAAGCTTTTAGTAAACTCTTAGACTTAACTCCAACCCCGTTAGATGCTAAGTTTCCTGTTGAATTAGTTGACGGTAAGTCTATAGAAACAACTCACGTACTAGCGGGATGTAGGTTGAAACTGTCGGGTCATACTTTCGATATCGACCTCATACCTTTTACACTTGGTAGTTTCGATGTCGTTGTCGGCATGGACTGGCTATCCGAGAACCGAGCTGAGATTATATGTCACGACAAGATAGTCCACATCACTACCCCTTCCGGCGAAATCAATTCGATCCAGTGCGAGAAGAGCGGCATGAGAACCAGCATCATCACCCTCATGAAGGCGCAGAAATATTTAAGAAAGGGTCATCCAGCAATTTTAGCTCATATTGTCGAGAAACCCGCGGAGGAGAAGCGAATCGAAGACATACCGATTGTGCGAGATTTTCCGGAAGTCTTCCCGGAGGATTTGCCTGGACTCTCACCTATTCGACAAGTCGAGTTCCAAATCGAATTGACCCCCGCTGCAGCACCCATAGCACGAGCCCCGTATCGGCTCGCACGGGCGAAGCTTCAAGAGTTGTCCACTCAATTACAAGATTTGTTGGATAAAGGTTTTATCCGACCTAGCTCATCACCATGGGGAGCCCCTGTCTTATTTATCCAAAAGAAGGACGGGACTTTCCGCATGTGCATCGACTACCGATAGTTGAACAAGGTGACGTTCAAGAACCGTTATCCCTTACCCCGAATTGATGATCTGTTCGACCAGCTTCAAGGATCGAGTTACTACTCGAATATCGATCTGAGATCTGGTTACCATCAACTGAGAGTGCGCGAAGAAGATATTTCAAAGACGGCTTTCAGAATTCGGTACGGTCACTACGAGTTTTCAGTTATGCCTTTTGGCTTAACCAACGCACCAGCCGTGTTTATGGATCTCATGACTCGAGTATGCAAGGCGTACCTCGACAAGTTTGTGATTGTTTTTATTGATGATATCCTCGTTTACTCCAAGAACAAGACCGACCACGAAGAACACTTGAGGTTAATCCTGGAATTGCTGAAGAAGGAACAACTGTACGCTAAACTCTCGAAATGCGAATTTTGGCTTCGCGAGGTTCATTTCTTAGGACATGTGATCAATGAGAATGGTATCCATGTCGATCCCGGCAAGGTAGAGGCCATCAAAAACTGGGAAGCACCTAAGACTCCGACTGAGGTGCGACAATTCCTAGGACTGGCTGGCTACTACCGACGTTTCATCGAGGGATTTTCAAAGATTGCTCAACCTCTCACCGCTTTGACTCACAAGGGTACTAAGTACAATTGGGGTGACGCGCAGGAATCCGCTTTCCAACTGTTGAAAACCAAACTTTGTAGCGCCCCTATCTTAGCCCTCCCCGAGGGAACGGAAAATTTTGAGGTACATTGTGACGCATCGATACAAGGTCTCGGTTGCGTGCTGATGCAACTCGAGAAAGTTATAGCCTATGCCTCTCGACAACTACGGATTCACGAGAAGAACTACACGACCCATGACTTGGAACTCAGAGCTGTGGTGTTTGCTCTTAAGATATGAAGGCATTACTTGTACGGTACCAAGTTTACCATTTACACCGACCACAAGAGTCTCCAACACATCTACGATCAGAAGGAGCTGAACATGCGACAGCGTCGAGTGCGCGAAGAAGATATTTCAAAGACGGCTTTCAGAACTCGGTACGGTCACTACGAGTTTTCAGTGAGTTTTCGGTTATGCCTTTTGGCTTAACCAACGCACCAGCCGTATTTATGGATCTCATGAATCGAGTATGCAAGGCGTACCTCGACAAGTTTGTGATTGTTTTTATTGATGATATCCTCGTCTACTCCAAGAACAAGACCGACCACGAAGAACACTTGAGGTTAATCCTGGACTTGCTGAAGAAGGAACAACTGTACGCTAAACTCTCGAAATTTTGGAAAGGTGTAGTTCGCTTCGGAAAGCGAAACAAACTCAATCCACGATACGTTGGCCCTTACCGGATAACTGAGCGCATTGGTCCGGTAGCGTACCGACTGGATTTACCAACGGAACTCAGTAGCGTACACAATGTATTCCATGTATCCAATTTGAAGAAATGCATTTCCGATGAAACCCAAGCAGTTCCTTTGGACGAGTTGCAAGTTGATGAACAGCTACGCTTCATAGAAGAACCAGTTGAAGTTTTGGATTGGGAAACCAAAACACTCAAGCACAGCAAAATTCCAATCGTTAAGGTTCGTTGGAACTCGAGACGTGGACCAGAGTTCACGTGGGAACGCGAGGACCAAATGATGAAAAAGTATCCTCACCTTTTTGAAGGGTTGACCAAACACCGAAAACCGCGAAATCCGTCAAGCTGTCAGAAATCACCAGAGGTATGAATTAAATTTCGGGATGAAATTTCTTTCTACTAGAGGATGATATGACAAACTGAAAATTTTTCTTGCTTTTTCAGACACCCATCGCGACTTGACTCAAATTTTCGGGACGAAAATTCTTTCAACATGGGAATGATGTGACACTCGACAATTTCAGGTTAACTCCGTTAATCCAAACTCCGTCAATTCAAACTTAAGATCACTAGAACTATAACGCACATCTCATTGCATTTAAACTAGGGTTTTAAACGACGCTTGACAATCACTACACATGTAGTCTTTCGGGATTGCACCGAAACGCAAACGAGTTGACTCAAACCATTGGTGAACAAACGACAAACATCAAAACAATAATTATTTAATAATTATGTGTTAGGTTTATGTATTGTTTGATATTTATATGTGGAACATTAACTCAAGATGCAAAAGTCTATTTTATGCTAGAAAAGTAATAACTAAAAGTAGAGGGGCCATTGTGTAATATGATTATTATTAAATAATATTAACAAAACCCTAACCTCCCTCCCTCTCCCCTCATACGATCCCCCCCCTCTTCATCACATCCCCTTGTGACGGCAGCCACCACCATATCACTTCCGTTTTGACCTCGTTTTTCATAATCGGAGCATCCCGCACTTGTTTCTAGTCATCCCTCACCTTTCTCTTGGTTGTTTCTGCATTTTTAAGGTATAAACATAAACCCTAATTTTCGAATATCATGTGTTAAGTGTTCATATGCTTTGTTTTGATTAGATGATGTTTGATTATGCTTCGGTTATTGATTTAAATGATCATGTGTGATTTTGAACGGTGAAAGATTGTTAGATCATTGATTGTTAGTAAACCCTAGAGGGTTTACTACTAATTTTTATGGATAACTATGTTTATTGCATGTTTGGAGATATGTCGTATGCTTAGGATGCATGCTAGACGATGTGTAACAGTAAGTGAAACACCAATATGTAATCAAAGTTGTGAGCATTCAATTCACATGCGTTTTGTGTTTTCAGATCATAGTGCAGTGAAATATTTGATGGCAAAGAAGGATGCAAAGCCGTGCTTGATCAGATGGATTTTGCTACTTCAAGAGTTTTATGTGGAGATCCAGGACAAGAAACGGAGCAAGAATGTTGGTCGCGGACCATTTATCCAGATTAATTGGAGATGAGGAAGGAAGATGCTAGGGCCATCAATGAGTCATTTCCGTATGAACAACTATTTCCTGTTACAACTTTATCTTGGTATGCTGACATTATTAATCTTCTTGTTGCAGATACAATTCCTAAATTTTGGCCCAAGAAGAAGAAGCAACACTTCTGTCACACCCCGACCAAAGGCAGAACATGCTGGGGTGCAACGTGATTGGACAACTACACAACACACTATTTAAAGTGACAATATTTAAATAACTCATTTTATTTCATAAATCAATAAACAACACATCTCGTTCATAAAAACAAATTGAATACAAGTAATGATGTACATAGAAATATACATCTTTTCGGCATCAAATAATCTCTAAAAACTGCAATTTCTATTAAATAACATAGCATAAAAAGCTACTTATCATAATAAAATATAATTTCAGGTGAAACCATGCCCCAACTAAGAAACAAGCAAAAAGACGAAGAAAAACAGAAGAAAAACACAAGAAAACACAAAAACACGCCTCTATGCCTCAAGAAACACGCCCCCATGCTTCTGAAACACCAGAAAAGACAAAGATCTACAAGCAAAGACCAAAAGTGGAAACAAAAGCATGGGGCCGTGCCTCTCAACCACAGGGCGTGGACGTCTACCAGAAAAGACAAAAAGAATTAGCATATGTCACTAAAAAGCACGGGCCCGTGCATCAGTAAGCACGGGGCCGTGGTCACTTTTCAGAAGAGAGAAAACAAATCTGGCACATGTCATAAAAATGCACGGGGGCGTTCCTACATAAGCACGGGGCCGTGCTTCACACTCCAGATTGCCTATAAATAGTGGCTCATGTTGCATTCATTTGGTGTGCCTTGAAAAGAATTCTATCTGGTTTTCTCTTATAAAAACACACACTAACACTCACATAGAAGATTTAGTGAAGAGTTTGAAGGCTTGGAGGTCATCACCATCAACCATCATCATCATCTATCATCACCATCATTAAGAAGGAAGATTCATCTACATTTGGTTAGATCATTCCAAGTTTAATCATGTATTTGTTATCATCATTCATCTTAATGTTTATCATCATGAGCTAAACTCTTTTTACCATCTAAAATCTATGAAGAAGCTTTGTTCTACTTGATAGTTATATAAAACATGTAGAAATTATCAGTGATAATTTCCCACATGAAATTCTCATGCACATTCAAGCCATCATAGAAGAGAAAGACGAAAGTCCTTGGTATGCCGACTTCTCAAACTACCTAGCCTGTAGAATCCTAAGAAAAGGACTTACTCATCAACAGCGAAAGAAATTCTTCTCCGACCATAAGTTTTACTTCTGGGAAGACCCATTCTTGTTTAGGATAGGTGCTGATCAAGTTATTCGTAGGTGCGTAGCAGGCAAGGAGGCCTTAGACATTCTCAAACACTGTCATGAAGGACCAACTGGTGGACACCACGGTACCACCACTACGGTCAGAAAAGTGTTTGATGCAGGATTTTTCTGGCCCACCATATACAAAGATACACATACTTTGATCCAAGCATGCGATGCTTGTCAAAGAGTCGGGAACATCTCATCCAAAAATGAGATGGCTCAAAAGGGCATTCAACTTTGTGAGATCTTTGATGTATGGGGAATAGACTTCATGGGCCCATTTCCTAACTCATTCGAAATCCTTGTAGCAGTTGATTACGTATCTAAATGGGTAGAGGCACAGGCTCTTCCCACTAACGATGCTCAAGTGGTTGTAAGACTTCTGAAAAGGTTAATTTCACGATTTGGCACTCCAAAGGCCCTAATCAGCGACAAAGGTACCCACTTTTGCAAAGCTCTGAAGAACAAAGTCTTAGCACGATATGGGATTCACCACCGACTGGCAACACCATATCACCCTCAGACTAGTGGGCAAGTGGAGGTCTCGAATCGAGGAATTAAAAGGATTTTAGAAAGAACTATAGGAATGAATCGAAAAAATTGGGCAGAAAAGTTAGATGACGCTTTGTGGGCCCTCAGGACGGCATACAAAACCCCCATAGGAACGACACCCTTCAAACTCGTTTACGGGAAAGCATGTCATCTACCAGTAGAATTAAAACACAAAGCCTACTGGGCTCTCAGAGCAATGAACTTTGATCTAACGTCCGCCGGCGTAAACCGGGAAGATTAAATTCGTGAGCTCGAGGAACTGAGGACATTGGCCTACGAAAATTCCTGGTCTTACAAGGAAAAGACTAAACGCCTACACGACGCCCATTTGAAAGGAAACAAAAAATTTCAAACTGGCGACCGTGTACTGTTATACAACGCTCGTTTACGTCTTTTTCCAGGAAAATTGAAATCTCGATGGACAGGTCCATATATAGTTGAATCAGTTTTTGACTATGGGACAGTTGAGATATCAAATTCAAATGGCCAAAAGTTCAAAGTAAATGGATATCGAATAAAACCGTATATCGATGGACCATTTGAAGAAGTTCTGGAGGTATTGGCCCTCCAACTCCCTAAATAGGAAATCAAGGAAACAAGGTTCGACCAAGACCTTCACAAACAAGGCCTTGTAAATAAATTTAAAAAAAAAAAAATTAAAACCACGGGGGTGTGCTTCCAAAAGCATGGTCCCGTGCCAAAAATCACGGACCAGAATCTTTGCTGCAAAAATCTCAGTCAGACTGGTTTGTAACAGAATTGTCGGAACAAAAACACGGGCCGTGCTTCCAAAAGCATGGGGCCGTGCTTGGGTTGCTGGTTGGCTATAAAAGGCACCTTGTGTCATTGCATTCCTTGCACCAACCAAAACCAAACCAATAGCCTCTGAAAATTCAACATGCCAACTGAGATGAGTGAAGAAATCCCCGTTTCCCGACACTCGAGAAACGATGTCCGCTATGTTTCCAAAACCGAGCTTCTCTTGAAACTTCAAGAACTCGTCAAAGAACTTACCGAAATGAATCTCCTTGCCGAGATGCGTCTCGTTCAACTCACCGAATCAGTGGAAAATATGAAAATGGAACTCTGAGACATCAATGAACAACTCCAGTTTCAAGTTCTCGGTTTCACGTACTTTCCACCACCAGGACCATTCGAAGGAGGAGAGCCTTTCGGAGAAATCTAGGAAACTTAATTTTCTGCTTTTATGTGTAAATAAGTGCATTAAGCACAATGTGTTAGGACTTCGGGCTTAACCCGAATATTTTCTTATTTCTAGGAAAACCGGGCTTATCCCGTAATTGTTTTAGGACGTTTTTAATTTTAATGAAAAGTAACTTTTAGATGACCAAACTTCTAAATTATCATACTAAACGTCATTCTAAGAATTCCAGATCTCGCATCTTGCTGAAAATTACAAGAAAATTAACTATGACAAAAAGCATGGGCCGTGCTTCCCTAAGCACGAGGCCGTGGTTACCCCAGAATATTCAGCATGATACGCGCTGACTCCGTACAATTCTCTGACTCAGAAACATTTATTCCCCTAGTAGCACGGGGCCGTGTTTTTGAAAGCACGGGGCCGTGTTCAACTTTCCAGTCTCTATGTAATGCATGCATAAACTCACTATTCCATTCATACCAAAAACAACATTACCTAAATGGAAGGGAAAAGGGTTGAATGGAGGCAAGTAAGAAAGGGGAAGCAACATGAATCCTTCTCATACCTTGAGGAGGAGGTCATGAGACTCCAATGCATCATAAGAGATCAAGTTGAGAGCAATATTCAAACCGAAGCTCGCATAGTCGAGTTAATTAACAAAGTAGACCTGCTTAGGTTCGAAAACTTCCATGTTGTGGATGGCCACCACAAAGATGTGGCTTCCAAACTCAACTTTCTCAACCAAGAAATCACTAAGCTCGACAAAAAGCTGGACGAGCTTTTGGAAGCCAAACGAGAACCACCACACATTCGGGACTTGTTCGGAAATGGTGGTCGTTGAAGTTCTTTGTTTTGTGTTGAAGTTGCTCCCGCTAGTATTATGTGTTAGGATCGAGAGTTGTTGTTGTACTTTTCATTTCCTCTATGTTTAATTATGTCTTTAGGTTTTATGTTTTAATGAAGTTTAGGATTTTTAATTACTGTCTCAAACTATCTAGAAAATAAAACCAGTTAAAAAAAACGAACCAGCTCGAAAAATAAACAAAACACGAAAGGAATACTGTCTGCATCATGCAGCACGGTACCGTGCTTCCAAAAGCACGACACCGTGCTTTTGGTCCCAACACAGTTACGAGTTTTAAATTATTAAATTAACCTTTTTCAACCATCAACCCTAACATTCACTACGTTTCTGGACCAAAAACCGCGATCATCCAATAGTTCACCAATTTCATCATCAAATCTTCAATTTAAAGCCTAAGGTATGTTAATTTAACAATTGTTTTGTTCAATTTCATCATTCTAGGTCTAGTTTAACCCTAAAATCACTCGATTCGACCAAATCGGGTCTAAACCCGAAAAGGATATGGGTTATTTTGCTAGTATAAGATGAATAGATTGTTGAATGTTTGATGGTTATGGTTTAAATGAAAGGGAAAATTCGGGTTTTGGGTCTTGGCATAAACACCCGACAAACCAATAAACCTAATTGTTATAACCGGTTAGAAACGGGGGTTCGAATCTGAATAAGGTAGAAGTCAGTATTAAAAACACGAGCCGTGCCCAAAACAACACGAATCGTGGTCAACCAAAAGTCAAAATCAAAGGAAACCGAAACAGTAGCGACAACACGTGGCCGTGCTTTGCTCTCTGTTCCAGGAAATTGAAAAATTTTGACGAAATTCGACTAATTCGGGTGTAAATTGCAGATGGCCGAGTATGGAGAAGATTATGACAAACTGAAAATTTTTCATGCTTTTTCAGACACCCATCGCGACTTGAATCAAATTTTCGGGATGAAAATTCTTTCAACATGGGAATGATGTGACACTCGACAATTTCAGGTTAACTCCGTTAATCCAAACTCCGTCAATTCAAACTTTAGACCACTAGAACTATAACGCATATCTCATTGCATTTAAACTATGGTTTTAAACGACGCTTGACAATCACTACACATGTAGTCTTTCGGGATTGCACTGAAACGCAAACGAGTTGACTCAAAACATTGGTGAACAAACGAAAAACATCAAAACAATAATTATTTGATAATTATGTGTTAGGTTTATGTATTATTTGATATTTATATGTAGAACATTAACTCAAGATGCAAAAGTCTATTTTATGCTAGAAAAGTAATAACTAAAAGTAGAGGGGCCATTGTGTAATATGATTATTATTAAATAATATTAACAAAACCCTAACCTCCCTCCCTCTCCCCTCATACGATCCCCCCCTCTCCCTCACACCCCCTTGCGACGGCAGCCACCACCATATCACTTCCGTTTTGACCTCGTTTTTCATAATCGGAGCATCCCGCACTTGTTTCTAGTCATCCCTCACCTTCCTCTTGGTTGTTTCTGCGTTTTTAAGGTATAAACATAAACCCTAATTTTCGAATATCATGTGTTAAGTGTTCATATGCTTTGTTTTGATTAGATGATGTTTGATTATGCTTCGGTTATTGATTTAAATGATCATGTGTGATTTTGAACGGTGAAAGATTGTTAGATCATTGATTGTTAGTAACCCCTAGAGGGTTTACTACTAATTTTTATGGATAACTATGTTTATTGCAAGTTTGGAGATATGTCGTATGCTTAGGATGCATGCTAGACGATTGTGTGTGCTTGCTGATTTTTGACAGCAGAGATAGTTAAACTTGAACGAGGTGTAACTTGTTAAATATGAAACCAAACTGGACTATTTATGAGTCTAAAAGGTAGTACTCTGAGTCTAGTTTTCAGAAAACCCAACCACGCCTGATTTGGAGGTGTTTTGGTTGCTCAAACGATTTAACTGTGATCAAAGGTCAAAACTGGTACTGGACAGATTGTTAAGTTTATGTTTAGACGACTGTAACTGAATGTTAATATGGTAATTGGTCGAAATTATTAACACTAAAGTGTACTAGGTTGAGTCTAGTTCCTATAAAGTCCAAGTTTGTAATTTTTGAACGTGTAAAAGATAACTTTTATTATTTTACAAAACTGAAGTGCAAGTCTGAATTGTGAGATCTGCTGTTAGGCTGTTTTGTAATTATCATATCTCATAAACTACAAGACCAAATGGGTTGGTTCCACTCCTGGAAGTTAAAATGTTGAGTTAAGAACCTAACCCAATTGGTCTTGCATTAATTGGAATTACCATTTAACGGGAATAACAAATATCATTCTGTTGCGCATGATTTTGACTGCTGTGAGTTTACTGTAATGTTTTGGTCTTTGTGAGAAAACTACGTGAAATAAAAATACAATAAAAATAGTTCTGGAAACCTAACTCATGTGTGCTTTTGTGACAATTTTTGGTGAATTAACTGATATGTTATGATCTGTTGAATAGAGTAATCTTTCAAGTAGAAATATGTCTTGATAAAACTAACTGCTGAACTATGTGAAAATACATGAAACGTGCTTGTTGTTAGATAATTGCTATGTTTTTTACTAAATTGCCCTTGTGGGGAATGATTGCTAGTAATATACAATTTTAATACTTGATACTTAAGTAGTTGTTTACACATGTAACGTGTCACCAATGTGTTTGTCGAGTCACACATAATTCACAAACGAAACACGAAACGTATCTCATGCATATGTATTATGTGCCGAGTCTAGAGACTCAATAATAGTTTAAATACTTAAAAAATCTCATTCTTGTTTTAGAGCGCTAGTGAGGATTTTCTGTGACGCGCATCTCTCGGTTGACTTGTTTTTGAATTCTTCGCAAACAGTGAGTTTCACGTTCCCCTTTTTACTCTTTTAAACGCTTTTACTTGGGGGAGAATACATACTCCAAAACGCTTTAGATGTTGTTATTAATTATATATCACTTGTAAGGCTAAGTGGCAAACGAACCAACTAAAGTCCTTCATAACATCGAACCGTTTAGTATTTGTATAATAGCGAGTCACTGTTGAGTAGTACTACTGGGTTTGACAAACCCCACCAACTCTAAACTCGACTGGAGGTCGAGTGGGTGTAATCTTGGCTAACACATTTTACATGGTCGTGGTAGACATGGTGGCAAGGCAATTGATAAATAGTCAGCTTCGGTGTCGAACACTTAGTAATACTTGTTTTATAGGCTAGCTACCTATCGATAGATAATTGACTTAACATTATCTGGTAACGCAAACGCAAACGCAAAACGCAAACACTTAAATGCAAACATTTTCTTTATTTATATATGTGAACTCACCAACCCTGTGTTGACACTTTTAGTATGTTATTCTCAGGTAGCCGAGGCGGGCGCGCGGTATAGGAACATGCATTTCATTGAACTCTATCGTTTTTGCAAACTTGTTTTTAAACTGTTATTAAATGGGTTTTAAGTCGTCCTGCGTGACGCAACACTTGGTTTACGAATTTACTCTTCCGCACTTATTTAAACTTAAATGTTTCGTGATTTGAAAACTTTATTTATGGTGTTTGATTATAACTAATGATTCCAATCCTGTTAGTTCACACCCTCTGACGGTAAAAATCCGTTAGTGGATTTTGAGGGTGTGACAGATTGGTATCAGAGCCATTGGTTATAGCGAACTAGAATTTGCATGCATACTAGACTATAACCGCAACGACCCATTAGTTATAATTTTTGCGCACTACATATATATTATATTTAGTCATTCGTTATCTTTATCTCCTTACCTCATTCACTCATACACGCGCATACACGACTTATCCTGTAGGGATGTCGACGCTACCATCATCATCATCCGACCAGGTGACTCATGCCCATGGAAAGGAACCACAGCTACCTACCTCGTCGCCACCCCGAGTAGTCCCGGAACTAGAAGCCCCTGCACCGAAGAGGTATCGCCTATCTGGAGGCATGTACGACGACGATGTTAGCTGGGATTGGTACCCGAGTTTGATCATGCGTATGGTTTATAACGAACAAGTTCCCCCACTACCTCACCCGAGCCGTCCTGCATACCCCAACACCTTACCACCCATAACCGAGCCAATAGAGCGTGTTCTAGCAGTTGTTGTTTCCTGTTTAGAGCGTGAAGCGGGTTTTATGCGCTCGGCGAGAGCGAACGTTTCCGGATTGATAAGAGATGGAACCGAGGCTTGGGAGGAAATTTCCCGCCTGACAGCGGCTATGAAGGAAGTGCAGGATGCTAACGATCAGCAGATGAAGATTATGAGAAAAATGCAAGCAGAGATGATAGATTTGCAAGAGCAACTCCTTGTGGCGAGATCCCGGACAGAGATAGCTCTAGAGCGTTGCGATATCTTACAGACGCAAATTGCCCAGAATGCAGCAGAACCCGAGGAAGAACCTGAGGAAGAACCTGAGGAGGAACCCGAGGAAGATCCCGAGGAGGAACCCGAGGAAGATCTCGAGGAGGAACCGGCTGAGCCGGAGGCACACTCAGAGGTGTCCTCAGACGATGACATCCGAGAATGATAATACCTAGATGGAGGGGCTGTCTCCATCCAAACTATTATTTTCTATGATTTTAAGGATTGGTTTTAAATACTTTGTAGCGAATACAATGGTTTTAATCATGAATTATTATTTGGATTATTATAGGGTTGTGATGTGATGTTTGCTTCTTTTATTTTTTTCTTTCTTACCTACCTTTAATTACATGTATGGTGTGTTGCATATGAAACCGAGAATTCATGTATAACATTTTATGCTGTGATTCTAGGAAATGGCTGGAAGAAACGCTGGGCATGGTCGCGGTAACATCAACCTAACCGCAGCAGAACTCCAAACCCTATTGAATAACCATGCGGAGGCAGCTCTAGCCGCACATATTCAGAATCAAGCCGGAGGTCCAGTCGGAGCCTGTACGTTCAAGAACTACCTGGATTGCAAGCCCAATTCATTTAAGGGCACTGAAGGAGCCATAGGTTTCCTGCGTTGGGCTGAGAAGGCAGAGTCAGCTTTCGAGATGTGTAACTGTCCACCCGCCAGCAGGGTTAAGTTCGCTGCTGGGACACTGGAAGATTCTGCTCTCACTTGGTGGAACTCCAATGTGCAAATTCTTGGGTTGGAATTGGCGAACGCTATGAACTGGGAAGAGTTCAAGAATATGATGCGAGAAGAGTACTGTCCTAGAGAGGAAATCGCGAAGTTGGAATCTGAGTTTTGGTCGTTGAAAATGTGGGTTCCGAGATTGAAGCCTACACCACCCGTTCCCATGAGCTAGCAGTAATGTGTCCACGGATGGTAGACCCGCCGAGTAAGAGAATCGAGATGTATATCGATGAGTTGGTACCACAAATTCAGGGTATGGTGACATCTTCCAAACCGGCCACAATTCAACAAGCGATCCGATTAGCCCACAAACTGACGGACCAGGCAGTGGCACAAGGTGCGTTACCACCTAGAGGTTCAACCTCTAAAACCCGTGACAACTCAATCACTAACAACAACAACAACTCGGGTAATGGAAAGAGGAAATTTGACAACACCAGGTCATCATCATCGAACCCCCCACAGCAACAACACTACCGTAAGCCCGAACTCGCTCGGAACTTTAATAATCAGGGTTCCAACAATAACAACAACGGTGCCGGGCAGGGTTCGAGTGGCTACGCTGGGAAGTACCCGAAATGCAACAAGTGCAACTATCACCATGCTGGCTCATGCGACCGTATCAAGTGTCTGAGATGCGGAAAAATGGGTCATCAGGCCAAAGAATGTAGGGGAGACCTAGCGGCAAAGGGTGCTCCTAAACAGCCTACAGCGACTAAAGGGTGCTTCGAGTGTGGTCAAGAGGGTCATTTCAGGAAGGATTGCCCCAAACTAAAGCAAAATGAGAACAATGGAGGCAGCAACAGTGGCGGAAGCAGTGGTAAAGGTAGAGCTTTCGTCATTGGGTCGGGCCAGGCCCGCAACGATCCGAATGTGGTTACCGGTAAGTTTCCTGTGAATGACTATTTTGCTTCTGTTTTGTTTGACACTTGAGCTGATGGAGCTTTGTATCGAAAGCTTTTAGTAAAATCTTAGACTTAACTCCAACCCCGTTAGATGCTAAGTTTCCTGTTGAATTAGCTGACGGTAAGTCTATAGAAACAACTCACGTACTAGCGGGATGTAGGTTGAAACTGTCGGGTCATACTTTCGATATCGACCTCATACCTTTTACACTTGGTAGTTTCGATGTCGTTGTCGGCATGGACTGGCTATCCGAGAACCGAGCTGAGATTATATGTCACGACAAGATAGTCCACATCACTACCCCTTCCGGCGAAATCAATTCGATCCAGTGCGAGAAGAGCGGCATGACCACCAGCATCATCACCCTCATGAAGGCGCAGAAATATTTAAGAAAGGGTCATCCAGCAATTTTAGCTCATATTGTCGAGAAACCCGCGGAGGAGAAGCGAATCGAAGACATACCGATTGTGCGAGATTTTCCGGAAGTCTTCCCGGAGGATTTGCCTGGACTCCCACCTATTCGACAAGTCGAGTTCCAAATCGAATTGACCCCCGGTGCAGCACCCATAGCACGAGCCCCGTATCGGCTCGCACGGGCGAAGCTTCAAGAGTTGTCCACTCAATTACAAGATTTGTTGGATAAAGGTTTTATCCGACCTAGCTCATCACCATGGGGAGCCCCTGTCTTATTTATCCAAAAGAAGGACGGGACTTTCCGCATGTGCATCGACTACCGAGAGTTGAACAAGGTGACGTTCAAGAACCGTTATCCCTTACCCCGAATTGATGATCTGTTCGACCAGCTTCAAGGATCGAGTTACTACTCGAAGATCGATCTGAGATCTGGTTACAATCAACTGAGAGTGCGCGAAGAAGATATTTCAAAGACGGCTTTCAGAATTCGGTAAGGTCACTACGAGTTTTCAGTTATGCCTTTTGGCTTAACCAACGCACCAGCCGTGTTTATGGATCTCATGACTCGAGTATGCAAGGCGTACCTCGACAAGTTTGTGATTGTTTTTATTGATGATATCCTCGTTTACTCCAAGAACAAGACCGACCACGAAGAACACTTGAGGTTAATCCTGGAATTGCTGAAGAAGGAACAACTGTACGCTAAACTCTCGAAATGCGAATTTTGGCTTCGCGAGGTTCATTTCTTAGGACATGTGATCAATGAGAATGGTATCCATGTCGATCCCGGCAAGGTAGAGGCCATCAAAAACTGGGAAGCACCTAAGACTCCGACTGAGGTGCGACAATTCCTAGGACTGGCTGGCTACTACCGACGTTTCATCGAGGGATTTTCAAAGATTGCTCAACCTCTCACCGCTTTGACTCACAAGGGTACTAAGTACAATTGGGGTGACGCGCAGGAATCCGCTTTCCAACTGTTGAAAACCAAACTTTGTAGCGCCCCTATCTTAGCCCTCCCCGAGGGAACGAAAAATTTTGAGGTACATTGTGACGCATCGATACAAGGTCTCGGTTGCGTGCTGATGCAACTCGAGAAAGTTATAGCCTATGCCTCTCGACAACTACGGATTCACGAGAACAACTACTCGACCCATGACTTGGAACTCGGAGCTGTGGTGTTTGCTCTTAAGATATGAAGGCATTACTTGTACGGTACCAAGTTTACCATTTACACCGACCACAAGAGTCTCCAACATATCTACGATCAGAAGGAGCTGAACATGCGACAGCGTCGAGTGCGCGAAGAAGATATTTCAAAGACGGCTTTCAGAACTCGGTACGGTCACTACGAGTTTTCAGTGAGTTTTCGGTTATGCCTTTTGGCTTAACCAACGCACCAGCCGTATTTATGGATCTCATGAATCGAGTATGCAAGGCGTACCTCGACAAGTTTGTGATTGTTTTTATTGATGATATCCTCGTCTACTCCAAGAACAAGACCGACCACGAAGAACACTTGAGGTTAATCCTGGACTTGCTGAAGAAGGAACAACTGTACGCTAAACTCTCGAAATTTTGGAAAGGTGTAGTTCGCTTCGGAAAGCGAAACAAACTCAATCCACGATACGTTGGCCCTTACCGGATAACTGAGCGCATTGGTCCGGTAGCGTACCGACTGGATTTACCAACGGAACTCAGTAGCATACACAATGTATTCCATGTATCCAATTTGAAGAAATGCATTTCCGATGAAACCCAAGCAGTTCCTTTGGACGAGTTGCAAGTTGATGAACAGCTACGCTTCATAGAAGAACCAGTTAAAGTTTTGGATAGGGAAACCAAAACACTCAAGCACAGCAAAATTCCAATCGTTAAGGTTCGTTGGAACTCGAGACGTGGACCAGAGTTCACGTGGGAACGCGAGGACCAAATGATGAAAAAGTATCCTCACCTTTTTGAAGGGTTGACCAAACACCGAAAACCGCGAAATCCGTCAAGCTGTCAGAAATCACCAGAGGTATGAATTAAATTTCGGGATGAAATTTCTTTCTACTAGAGGATGATATGACAAACTGAAAATTTTTCTTGCTTTTTCAGACACCCATCGCGACTTGACTCAAATTTTTGGGACGAAAATTCTTTCAACATGGGAATGATGTGACACTCGACAATTTCAGGTTAACTCCGTTAATCCAAACTCCGTCAATTCAAACTTAAGATCACTAGAACTATAACGCACATCTCATTGCATTTAAACTAGGGTTTTAAACGACGCTTGACAATCACTACACATGTAGTCTTTCGGGATTGCACCGAAACGCAAACGAGTTGACTCAAATCATTGGTGAACAAACGACAAACATCAAAACAATAATTATTTGATAATTATGTGTTAGGTTTATGTATTGTTTGATATTTATATGTAGAACATTAACTCAAGATGCAAAAGTCTATTTTATGCTAGAAAAGTAATAACTAAAAGTAGAGGGGCCATTGTGTAATATGATTATTATTAAATAATATTAACAAAACCCTAACCTCCCTCCCTCTCCCCTCATACGATCCCCCCCCTCTTCATCACACCCCCTTGTGACGGCAGCCACCACCATATCACTTCCGTTTTGACCTCGTTTTTCATAATCGGAGCATCCCGCACTTGTTTCTAGTCATCCCTCACCTTCCTCTTGGTTGTTTCTGCATTTTTAAGGTATAAACATAAACCCTAATTTTCGAATATCATGTGTTAAGTGTTCATATGCTTTGTTTTGATTAGATGATGTTTGATTATGCTTCGGTTATTGATTTAAATGATCATGTGTGATTTTGAACGGTGAAAGATTGTTAGATCATTGATTGTTAGTAAACCCTAGAGGGTTTACTACTAATTTTTATGGATAACTATGTTTATTGCATGTTTGGAGATATGTCGTATGCTTAGGATGCATGCTAGACGATTGTGTGTGCTCGCTGATTTTTGACAGCAGAGATAGTTAAACTTGAACGAGGTGTAACTTGTTAAATATGAAACCAAACTGGACTATTTATGAGTCTAAAAGGTAGTACTCTGAGTCTAGTTTTCAGAAAACCCAACCACGCCTGATTTGGAGTTGTTTTGGTTGCTCAAACGATTTAACTGTGATCAAAGGTCAAAACTGGTACCGGACAGATTGTTAAGTTTATGTTTAGACGACTGTAACTGAATGTTAATGTGGTAATTGGTCGAAATTATTAACACTACAGTGTACTAGGTTGAGTCTAGTTTCTATAAAGTCCAAGTTTGTAAGTTTTGAACGTGTAAAAGATAACTTTTATTATTTTACAAAACTGAAGTGCAAGTCTGAATTGTGAGATCTGCTGTTAGGCTGTTTTGTAATTATCATATCTCATAAACTACAAGACCAAATGGGTTGGTTCCACTCCTGGAAGTTAAAATGTTGAGTTAAGAACCTAACCCAATTGGTCTTGCATTAATTGGAATTACCATTTAACGGGAAAAACAAATATCATTATGTTGCGCATGATTTTGACTGCTGTGAGTTTACTGTAATGTTTTGGTCTTTGTGAGAAAACTACATGAAATAAAAATACAATAAAAATAGTTCTGGAAACCTAACTCATGTGTACTTTTGTGACAATTTTTGGTGAATTAACTGATATGTTATGATCTGTTGAATAGAGTAATCTTTCAAGTAGAAATCTGTCTTGATAAAACTAACTGCTGAACTATGTGAAAATACATGAAACGTGCTTGTTGTTAGATAATTGCTATGTTTTTACTAAATTTCCCTTGTGGGGAATGATTGCTAGTAATATACAATTTTAGTACTTGATACTTAAGTAGTTGTTTACACATGTAACGTGTCACCAATGTGTTTGTCGAGTCACACATAATTCACAAACGAAACACGAAACGTATCTCATGCATAGGTATTATGTGCCGAGTCTAGAGACTCAATAATAGTTTAAATACTTAAAAAATCTCATTCTTGTTTTAGAGCGCTAGTGAGGATTTTCTGTGACGCGCATCTCTCGGTTGACTTGTTTTTGAATTCTTCGCAAACAGTGAGTTTCACGTTCCCCTTTTTACTCTTTTAAACGCTTTTACTTGGGGGAGAATACATACTCCAAAACGCTTTAGATGTTGTTATTAATTATATATCACTTGTAAGGCTAAGTGGCAAACGAACCAACTAAAGTCCTTCATAACATCGAACCGTTTAGTATTTGTATAATAGCGAGTCACTGTTGAGTAGTACTACTGGGTTTGACAAACCCCACCAACTCTAAACTCGACTGGAGGTCGAGTGGGTGTAATCTTGGCTAACACATTTTACATGGTCGTGGTAGACATGGTGGCAAGGCAATTGATAAATAGTCAGCTTCGGTGTCGAACACTTAGTAATACTTGTTTTATAGGCTAGCTACCTATCGATAGATAATTGACTTAACATTATCTGGTAACGCAAACGCAAACGCAAAACGCAAACACTTAAATGCAAACATTTTCTTTATTTATATATGTGAACTCACCAACCCTGTGTTGACACTTTTAGTATGTTATTCTCAGGTAGCCGAGGCGGGCGCGCGGTATAGGAACATGCATTTCATTGAACTCTATCGTTTTTGCAAACTTGTTTTTAAACTGTTATTAAATGGGTTTTAAGTCGTCCTGCGTGACGCAACACTTGGTTTACGAATTTACGCTTCCGCACTTATTTAAACTTAAATGTTTCGTGATTTGAAAACTTTATTTATGGTGTTTGATTATAACTAATGATTCCGATCCTGTTAGTTCACACCCTCTGACGGTAAAAATCCGTTAGTGGATTTTGAGGGTGTGACAGATTGGTATCAGAGCCATTGGTTATAGCGAACTAGAATTTGCATGCATACTAGACTATAACCGCAACGACCCATTAGTTATAATTTTTGCGCACTACATATATATTATATTTAGTCATTCGTTATCTTTATCTCCTTACCTCATTCACTCATACACGCGCATACACGACTTATCCTGTAGGGATGTCGACGCTACCATCATCATCATCCGACCAGGTGACTCATGCCCATGGAAAGGAACCACAGCTACCTACCTCGTCGCCACCCCGAGTAGTCCCGGAACTAGAAGCCCCTGCACCGAAGAGGTATCGCCTATCTGGAGGCATGTACGACGACGATGTTAGCTGGGATTGGTACCCGAGTTTGATCATGCGTATGGTTTATAACGAACAAGTTCCCCCACTACCTCACCCGAGCCGTCCTGCATACCCCAACACCCTACCACCCATAACCGAGCCAATAGAGCGTGTTCTAGCAGTTGTTGTTTCCTGTTTAGAGCGTGAAGCGGGTTTTATGCGCTCGGCGAGAGCGAACGTTTCCGGATTGATAAGAGATGGAACCGAGGCTTGGGAGGAAATTTCCCGCCTGACAGCGGCTATGAAGGAAGTGCAGGATGCTAATGATCAGCAGATGAAGATTATGAGAAAAATGCAAGCAGAGATGATAGATTTGCAAGAGCAACTCCTTATGGCGAGATCCTGGACAGAGATAGCTCTAGAGCGTTGCAATATCTTACAGACGCAAATTGCCCAGAATGCAGCAGAACCCGAGGAAGAACCTGAGGAAGAACCTGAGGAGGAACCCGAGAAAGATCCCGAGGAGGAACCCGAAGAGGAACCGGAGGAAGAACCGGCTAAGCCGGAGGCACACTCAGAGGTGTCCTCAGACGATGACATCCGAGAATGATAATACCTAGATGGAGGGGTTGTCTCCATCCAAACTATTATTTTCTATGATTTTAAGGATTGGTTTTAAATACTTTGTAGCGAATACAATGGTTTTAATCATGAATTATTATTTGGATTATTATAGGGTTGTGATGTGATGTTTGCTTCTTTTATTTTTTTCTTTCTTACCTACCTTTTATTACATGTATGGTGTGTTGCATATGAAACTGAGAATTCATGTATAACATTTTATGCTGTGATTCTAGGAAATGGCTGGAAGAAACGCTGGGCATGGTCGCGGTAACATCAACCTAACCGCAGCAGAACTCCAAACCCTATTGAATAACCATGCGGAGGCAGCTCTAGCCGCACATATTCAGAATCAAGCCGGAGGTCCAGTCGGAGCCTGTACTTTCAAGAACTACCTGGATTGCAAGCCCAATTCGTTTAAGGGCACTGAAGGAGCCATAGGTTTCCTGCGTTGGGCTGAGAAGGCAGAGTCAGCTTTCGAGATGTGTAACTGTCCACCCGCCAGCAGGGTTAAGTTCGCTGCTGGGACACTGGAAGATTCTGCTCTCACTTGGTGGAACTCCAATGTGCAAATTCTTGGGTTGGAATTGGCGAACGCTATGAACTGGGAAGAGTTCAAGAATATGATGCGAGAAGAGTACTGTCCTAGAGAGGAAATCGCGAAGTTGGAATCTGAGTTTTGGTCGTTGAAAATGGTGGGTTCCGAGATTGAAGCCTACACCACCCGTTCCCATGAGCTAGCAGTAATGTGTCCACGGATGGTAGACCCGCCGAGTAAGAGAATCGAGATGTATATCGATGAGTTGGTACCACAAATTCAGGGTATGGTGACATCTTCCAAACCGGCCACAATTCAACAAGCGATCCGATTAGCCCACAAACTGACGGACCAGGCAGTGGCACAAGGTGCGTTACCACCTAGAGGTTCAACCTCTAAAACCCGTGACAACTCAATCACTAACAACAACAACAACTCGGGTAATGGAAAGAGGAAATTTGACAACACCAGGTCATCATCATCGAACCCCCCACAGCAACAACACTACCGTAAGCCCGAACTCGCTCGGAACTTTAATAATCAGGGTTCCAACAATAACAACAACGGTGCCGGGCAGGGTTCGAGTGGCTACGCTGGGAAGTACCCGAAATGAAACAAGTGCAACTATCACCATGCTGGCTCATGCGACCGTATCAAGTGTCTGAGATGCGGAAAAATGGGTCATCAGGCCAAAGAATGTAGGGGAGACCTAGCGGCAAAGGGTGCTCCTAAACAGCCTACAGCGACTAAAGGGTGCTTCGAGTGTGGTCAAGAGGGTTATTTCAGGAAGGATTGCCCCAAACTAAAGCAAAATGGGAACAATGGAGGCAGCAACAGTGGCGGAAGCAGTGGTAAAGGTAGAGCTTTCGTCATTGGGTCGGGCCAGGCCCGCAACGATCCGAATGTGGTTACCGGTAAGTTTCCTGTGAATGACTATTTTGCTTCTGTTTTGTTTGACACTTGAGCTGATGGAGCTTTGTATCGAAAGCTTTTAGTAAACTCTTAGACTTAACTCCAACCCCGTTAGATGCTAAGTTTCCTGTTGAATTAGCTGACGGTAAGTCTATAGAAACAACTCACGTACTAGCGGGATGTAGGTTGAAATTGTCGGGTCATACTTTCGATATCGACCTCATACCTTTTACACTTGGTAGTTTCGATGTCGTTGTCGGCATGGACTGGCTATCCGAGAACCGAGCTGAGATTATATGTCACGACAAGATAGTCCACATCACTACCCCTTCCGGCGAAATCAATTCGATCCAGTGCGAGAAGAGCGGCATGACCACCAGCATCATCACCCTCATGAAGGCGCAGAAATATTTAAGAAAGGGTCATCCAGCAATTTTAGCTCATATTGTCGAGAAACCCGCGGAGGAGAAGCGAATCGAAGACATACCGATTGTGCGAGATTTTCCGGAAGTCTTCCCGGAGGATTTTCCTGGACTCCCACTTATTCGAGAAGTCGAGTTCCAAATCGAATTGACCCCCGGTGCAGCACCCATAGCACGAGCCCCGTATCGGCTCGCACGGGCGAAGCTTCAAGAGTTGTCCACTCAATTACAAGATTTGTTGGATAAAGGTTTTATCCGACCTAGCTCATCACCATGGGGAGCCCCTGTCTTATTTATCCAAAAGAAGGACGGGACTTTCCGCATGTGCATCGACTACCGAGAGTTGAACAAGGTGACGTTCAAGAACCGTTATCCCTTACCCCGAATTGATGATCTGTTCGACCAGCTTCAAGGATCGAGTTACTACTCGAAGATCGATCTGAGATCTGGTTACAATCAACTGAGAGTGCGCGAAGAAGATATTTCAAAGACGGCTTTCAGAATTCGGTAAGGTCACTACGAGTTTTCAGTTATGCCTTTTGGCTTAACCAACGCACCAGCCGTGTTTATGGATCTCATGACTCGAGTATGCAAGGCGTACCTCGACAAGTTAGTGATTGTTTTTATTGATGATATCCTCGTTTACTCCAAGAACAAGACCGACCACGAAGAACACTTGAGGTTAATCCTGGAATTGCTGAAGAAGGAACAACTGTACGCTAAACTCTCGAAATGCGAATTTTGGCTTCGCGAGGTTCATTTCTTAGGACATGTGATCAATGAGAATGGTATCCATGTCGATCCCGGCAAGGTAGAGGCCATCAAAACCTGGGAAGCACCTAAGACTCCGACTGACGTGCGACAATTCCTAGGACTGGCTGGCTACTACCGACGTTTCATCGAGGGATTTTCAAAGATTGCTCAACCTCTCACCGCTTTGACTCACAAGGGTACTAAGTACAATTGGGGTGACGCGCAGGAATCCGCTTTCCAACTGTTCAAAACCAAACTTTGTAGCGCCCCTATCTTAGCCCTCCCCGAGGGAACGGAAAATTTTGAGGTACATTGTGACGCATCGATACAAGGTCTCGGTTGCGTGCTGATGCAACTCGAGAAAGTTATAGCCTATGCCTCTCGACAACTACGGATTCACGAGAACAACTACTCGACCCATGACTTGGAACTCGGAGCTGTGGTGTTTGCTCTTAAGATATGAAGGCATTACTTGTACGGTACCAAGTTTACCATTTACACCGACCACAAGAGTCTCCAACATATCTACGATCAGAAGGAGCTGAACATGCGACAGCGTCGAGTGCGCGAAGAAGATATTTCAAAGACGGCTTTCAGAACTCGGTACGGTCACTACGAGTTTTCAGTGAGTTTTCGGTTATGCCTTTTGGCTTAACCAACGCACCAGCCGTATTTATGGATCTCATGAATCGAGTATGCAAGGCGTACCTCGACAAGTTTGTGATTGTTTTTATTGATGATATCCTCGTCTACTCCAAGAACAAGACCGACCACGAAGAACACTTGAGGTTAATCCTGGACTTGCTGAAGAAGGAACAACTGTACGCTAAACTCTCGAAATTTTGGAAAGGTGTAGTTCGCTTCGGAAAGCGAAACAAACTCAATCCACGATACGTTGGCCCTTACCGGATAACTGAGCGCATTGGTCCGGTAGCGTACCGACTGGATTTACCAACGGAACTCAGTAGCGTACACAATGTATTCCATGTATCCAATTTGAAGAAATGCATTTCCGATGAAACCCAAGCAGTTCCTTTGGACGAGTTGCAAGTTGATGAACAGTTACGCTTCATAGAAGAACCAGTTAAAGTTTTGGATAGGGAAACCAAAACACTCAAGCACAGCAAAATTCCAATCGTTAAGGTTCGTTGGAACTCGAGACGTGGACCAGAGTTCACGTGGGAACGCGAGGACCAAATGATGAAAAAGAATCCTCACCTTTTTGAAGGGTTGACCAAACACCGAAAACCGCGAAATCCGTCAAGCTGTCAGAAATCACCAGAGGTATGAATTAAATTTCGGGATGAAATTTCTTTCTACTAGAGGATGATATGACAAACTGAAAATTTTTCTTGCTTTTTCAGACACCCATCGCGACTTGACTCAAATTTTCGGGACGAAAATTCTTTCAACATGGGAATGATGTGACACTCGACAATTTCAGGTTAACTCCGTTAATCCAAACTCCGTCAATTCAAACTTAAGATCACTAGAACTATAACGCACATCTCATTGCATTTAAACTAGGGTTTTAAACGACGCTTGACAATCACTACACATGTAGTCTTTCGGGATTGCACCGAAACGGAAACGAGTTGACTCAAACCATTGGTTAACAAACGACAAACATCAAAACAATAATTATTTGATAATTATGTGTTAGGTTTATGTATTGTTTGATATTTATATGTAGAACATTAACTCAAGATGCAAAAGTCTATTTTATGCTAGAAAAGTAATAACTAAAAGTAGAGGGGCCGGCCATTGTGTAATATTATTATTATTAAATAATATTAACAAAACCCTAACCTCCCTCCCTCTCCCCTCATACGATCCCCCCCCCCCTCTTCATCACACCCCCTTGTGACGGCAGCCACCACCATATCACTTCCGTTTTGACCTCGTTTTTCATAATCGGAGCATCCCGCACTTGTTTCTAGTCATCCCTCACCTTCCTCTTGGTTGTTTCTGCATTTTTAAGGTATAAACATAAACCCTAATTTTCGAATATCATGTGTTAAGTGTTCATATGCTTTGTTTTGATTAGATGATGTTTGATTATGCTTCGGTTATTGATTTAAATGATCATGTGTGATTTTGAACGGTGAAAGATTGTTAGATCATTGATTGTTAGTAAACCCTAGAGGGTTTACTACTAATTTTTATGGATAACTATGTTTATTGCATGTTTGGAGATATGCTTAGGATGCATGCTAGACGATTGTGTGTGCTTGCTGATTTTTGACAGCAGAGATAGTTAAACTTGAACGAGGTGTAACTTGTTAAATATGAAACCAAACTGGACTATTTATGAGTCAAAAAGGTAGTACTCTGAGTCTAGTTTTCAGAAAACCCAACCACGCCTGATTTGGAGTTGTTTTGGTTGCTCAAACGATTTAACTGTGATCAAAGGTCAAAACTGGTACTGGACAGATTGTTAAGTTTATGTTTAGACGACTGTAACTGAATGTTAATGTGGTAATTGGTCGAAATTATTAACACTACAGTGTACTAGGTTGAGTCTAGTTTCTATAAAGTCCAAGTTTGTAATTTTTGAACGTGTAAAAGATAACTTTTATTATTTACAAAACTGAAGTGCAAGTCTGAATTGTGAGATCTGCTGTTAGGCTGTTTTGTAATTATCATATCTCATAAACTACAATACCAAATGGGTTGGTTCCACTCCTGGAAGTTAAAATGTTGAGTTAAGAACCTAACCCAATTGGTCTTGCAATAATTGGAATTACCATTTAATGGGAATAACAAATATCATTCTGTTGCGCATGATTTTGACTGCTGTGAGTTTACTGTAATGTTTTGGTCTTTGTGAGAAAACTACGTGAAATAAAAATACAATAAAAATAGTTCTGGAAACCTAACTCATGTGTGCTTTTGTGACAATTTTTGGTGAATTAACTGATATGTTATGATCTATTGAATAGAGTAATCTTTCAAGTAGAAATCTGTCTTGATAAAACTAACTGCTGAACTATGTGAAAATACATGAAACGTGCTTGTTGTTAGATAATTGCTATGTTTTTACTAAATTGCCCTTGTGGGGAATGATTGCTAGTAATATACAATTTTAGTACTTGATACTTAAGTAGTTGTTTACACATGTAACGTGTCACCAATGTGTTTGTCGAGTCACACATAATTCACAAACGAAACACGAAACGTATCTCATGCATAGGTATTATGTGCCGAGTCTAGAGACTCAATAATAGTTTAAATACTTAAAAAATCTCATTCTTGTTTTAGAGCGCTAGTGAGGATTTTCTGTGACGCGCATCTCTCGGTTGACTTGTTTTTGAATTCTTCGCAAACAGTGAGTTTCAAGTTCCCCTTTTTACTCTTTTAAACGCTTTTACTTGGGGGAGAATACATACTCCAAACGCTTTAGATGTTGTTATTAATTATATATCACTTGTAAGGCTAAGTGGCAAACGAACCAACTAAAGTCCTTCATAACATCGAACCTTTTAGTATTTGTATAATAGCGAGTCACTGTTGAGTAGTACTACTGGGTTTGACAAACCCCACCCAACTATAAACTCGACTGGAGGTCGAGTGGGTGTAATCTTGGCTAACACATTTTACATGGTCGTGGTAGACATGGTGGCAAGGCAATTGATAAACAGTCAACTTCGGTGTCGAACACTTAGTAATACTTGTTTTATAGGCTAGCTACCTATCGATATATAATTGACTTAACATTATCTGGTAACGCAAACGCAAACGCAAAACGCAAACACTTAAACGCAAACATTTTCTTTATTTATATATGTGAACTCACCAACCCTGTGTTGACACTTTTAGTATGTTATTCTCAGGTAGCCGAGGCGGGCGCGCGGTATAGGAACATGCATTTCATTGAACTCTATCGTTTTTGCAAACTTGTTTTTAAACTGTTATTAAATGGGTTTTAAGTCGTCCTGCGTGACGCAACACTTGGTTTACGAATTTACGCTTCCGCACTTATTTAAACTTAAATGTTTCGTGGTTTGAAAACTTTATTTATGGTGTTTGATTATAACTAATGATTCCGATCCTGTTAGTTCACACCCTCTGACAGTAAAACTCCGTTAGTGGATTTTGAGGGTGTGACAAAGATGTTCATGCATTTCTAGTCTTTCCAAACCGCAAAACAAGGGACAGACAAGCTAATGCACGATCAACTTATCTTAACCACAGGCATCCAGAAGCTAACTTTTATGCATGTGAAGACACTCTGAGACACGTCAATCAATGGAACCATTATGAGAACATTGTAAGAGGACCATGGAGACGGGGTTTTGGTCAAACAGGGGAAGCGGTGATAGATTTGACAAACGAATTCTTGGCCTCTTTCAATATAAAAAAGAAGAAGTTTGACATGTGGGATAAAGAGGCAATCGAGTTTCGATGTGGGGGTGCATGGCGTACAACTTCTGTCACCCAACTGGGAGTTGATCTGGGAATTTACACGACCGAGGAAACTGACTCAGACATCTGGTTTAACGCTAAAACAACATTTACAGATGAAGGTGATGATGATGAAGCCGAAGCAGGTGACACAAGGACAGAGGCGTGGGAACAGTTGAGTTATGGTACAACAGAGTATAATGCAAGCGTTTCAAAAAGCACAACACTACGTGACCCACTCATGAGGTACATCCACCGTCTGCTCAGTCACATCGTCACAGCTCGAGGTCAGAGTGAAGGGGTTGTCAACTTAAGGATCTTTGGGCATTATACTGCATGAAGAACGGCATAGCATGCAATATCACGACGCTATTATGCAAACTCTTCGTGACAAATGCAAGTGCTCGAGGAAATACCCCGATCTTCGGTGGTCCTTGGATCCGCAACCTTTATGAGGCCTATGGTGTGGATACAGAAGGAACTCGAAGCCCAGAACCGATAGCTCTCAACCTTGATTACTGTGTAAGCATGCAACTGGTTCAGAAAATTAACCCGAATATGTGGAGGTTTTGTGATATGTACAACCAGGTTTGGGATCCGGAAGACCCGGCATAGATGAAGATACAGGATGTGCCCGAGAGAAGAAGGACATCACCACCCGGACAGAGCCGCCCCAGCTTGTCACACGACAGCTGATACTCTTTCGAGGGTATATATGGACTCATTGATCAATTCTCAGCTAACACTACCGCCTCATTTAACAGGATTACAGAGCAGATGGCTGCCTCCGATGCACAACTTGTAGCCGAGTATGAAAAAATGAGGCGAGAGATTGATCGATTGGGCTATCACATGGACAGGCAGTGGGGACCATTTGACCGGACACAGGTAACTGATGACTGGCAGCACTGGTAGGTCGGGCATGGGTTGGTAGTATTTTATGACATTATTATGTGTGTTTTAGACAATTTACTTTCTGTTGTACTTGTTTGAATGTTTATTTGTTGGTTTGGATACTGTTATGGCCGTGGGTGCCAAAGACATTATGGTAGGTACTAATTTAGCTCGATAGGGCAAGGGATGGATGATTCCATACCCAATTTTTAGTAGTTTATGCTTGGTTGTTTGTGGTTGTTTGCAGTTTTATACAGGTACAAAAACAGGAAAACGGACGATAAACAGGGGACGCTCTGTCAAAATTTCGTTAACCGTAGGGAAGTAACTCTCCATTTTAACCCACAATTAGAATTTTTATCTTTTCATGAACCTCTTCACATTGAGGACAATGTGAGATTCAAGTGCGGGGAGGGGAATTACTTGACCAATTGTTTGTTCAATTAATTATAAAAATTCTCTAAATCAACAAATATTTTTACAGCAAACAAAGATTATTTTAAAACCTAAAGAGAAAACCGAGAAAATTTTTTTCGCAAATAACCAAAAAGATGAAAAGAAGTTTTGTAATATTGAGAATAAATTTATGCAAGATACGGTGTTAATACCCAATTCCTCCGTTACTGTGAGATAAACCTCATGCTATATAAATATTTTTTCGGAAGCTTTGAGTGAGTCATATGTTTCGTGGGATTTAGAACTTGTCATAATTATTCACTTCAAGACCGCACGAAGCGTTGTATCAGGAAGAAGGTAATATTGACACAATTCCATCAAACCAATTGCCAAATTACAAAACCCAAAAACCTTAACCAAAAACCATATAATTTTATCCCTCTCACCGGTAAAATACAACACTGGTCTTTTACCGGTAGACCCTAAAGAACTGGAAATGCATTATTTCGATTTCAATTTCCGTTGCTGCATACACTTCACAAAACCTAGGTTGCCTCCAGAACTTAGGGAGAGAATCTTTCTCTTTAGCAATGAGGTGAGGAAAAAGTGGCGCCAAGATGAAAAAAGGCCACCATTATGTGGAATTTCCAAAAACGCAATGAAGAGAAGAGCAAAAAGTTATGAATGATGCTTAGGTTGCGGAAACTGGTTCCACGAAGGAAGATGTAGAAAAAGTCAAACTCAGTATCAGTATGAATATACCTAACTAATGAGTGTGGGGGCTATTAGGCTCAAAGACGAATGATCCATTAGAGTTAGAAGTTATATTCAGAACAGGATTGAGGAAGAATTGATCCACATCCTCGACAAATCAGGTCTTGACGATCTGACCTTAAAAGAGTCATAGGTATATATATATATATATATATATATATATATATATATATATATATATATATATATATATATATATATATATAAAGGGAGCCTAACCATTGAAGACATCTGAAGACTCCCGACAATAAGCAGAAGTTGTATTTACCATCCTCATTAACTCAAACCCTTGAACCACCACAAAATACTATATCCCTACTCACACAAAAACCAACCCATTTTACCTTTTGCACTATGCAACCCTTAGAAAAAAAGGTGGAGATTTGAGCTTGTTACAAGCTTATTTATCACAGGTCGCATAATGACTAAGAGTGTTCACATACATACATCACAGGTATGATCAGATATAAAACCGAGTGTGAGTGAACATTGTGAGAACTTGACGTTTTGCATAAACGGAAACTCATAAAAACAAAAGTTCCTTTTTATTTATCACTAATACGAATTAAGATTGGTTATTTTGTTTCCATCTTCTTGGAGCTCACTTAAAGGATGGTTTATCTAAGCTTGCTATTTTTAGATAATATTTATAAGAAGATTGCTTGAGGACAAGCAATGTTCAAATGTGGGGATGTTTGATGTACGTAGAAATATGCATCATTTCGGCATCAAATAATCTCTAAAAACTGCAATTTTATCAAATAACATAGCATAAAAAGCTACTTATCATAATAAAATATAATTTTAGGTGAAACCATGCCCCAAACTAAGAAACAAGCAAAAAGACGAAGAAAAACAGAAGAAAAACACAAGAAAACACAAAAACACGCCTCTATGCCTCAAGAAACACGCCCCCATGCTTCTGAAACACCAGAAAAGACAAAGATCTACAAGCAAAGACCAAAAGTGGAAACAAAAGCATGGGGCCGTGCCTCTCAACCACAGGGCCGTGGACGTCTACCAGAAAAGACAAAAAGAATTAGCACATGTCACTAAAAAGCACGGGCCCGTGCATCAGTAAGCACGGGGCCGTGGTCACTTTTCAGAAGAGACAAAACAAATCTGGCACGTGTCATAAAAATACACGGGGGCGTGCCTACGTAAGCACGGGGCCGTGTTTCACACTCCAGATTGCCTATAAATAGTGGCTCATGTTGCATTCATTTGGTATGCCTTGAAAAAATTCTATCCGGTTTTCTCTTATAAAAACACACACTAACACTCACATAGAAGATTTAGTGAAGAGTTTGAAGGCTTGGAGGTCATCACCATCAACCATCATCATCATCCATCATCACCATCATTAAGAAGGAAGATTCATCTACATTTGGTTAGATCATTCCAAGTTTAATCATGTATTTGTTATCATCATTCATCTTAATGTTTATCATTATGAGCTAAACTCCTTTTACCATCTAAAATCTATGAAGAAGCTTTGTTCTACTTGATAGTTATATAAAACATGTGATGTAGTCATGTAAAGTACATGGTTATATTACAATTATCTTTTGATGAGAAATGTTTCACCATCTTAAATCATTAATTCAAAGTTGGTGGTTGTCAATTCTATTGGCAATCGTTCATGATCGATTCATGTTCTTGAAAGATAGAAATACTTTGATACATTATCTAAACAGGGATCCTTATATTGTACTTAGAAATGATGAGATATAAGTTATGATGTATTTCTCTATGTCTTGGTAATACGAAAATAGCTTTGCTTAGGATATCATGCTAGTTAAAGAAATCATATGTTAATGGAATATGTAATCATAGCCTACATAAATCAACCAAGGGGAGGTTGTGTGATGAACTACAACCACCCGAAGTTGTTAGAATTGGTATTTGAGAAATCGAAGTCAATCCTAATCTTTCTACTTTACGAAACTACTTGCCAACTTAAATTGACATCATTGATATGGCATGACATTAGGAAAGGGTGGACTTTAAAATGTGCATGCTATCTCCTTAGTGCCAAAGATGCTCACTTAAGGTTTAAGGAGCTATCTATCATATATATTGCTATGGCAAGTTTATCACATGTTTAAATATTAACTATCAATGTTAGAATGGAGTGGATTCTTGATCTTAGATGGTAACCTTCGCATAATTGAATTAACTCGTTTAGAATTTCTTGTCTTAGTCACCTAAATATTATATATAAGTATTTATATTTTATAAAAAGTTCAAAAATTAACCCCGAAATGATTAAAACCGACGATTAAAGTAAAGCAACAATTTATTATTAGAAACCTTTGTGTCCACGGATCGATACTTGGTTCTTACCAATACTATTCTACATATACGATAGGTACACTTGCCTATTTTGTGTGTGTGTGTGTAGTCTTTGTAGAAATCACTTTTATAAATTTAAAACACGATCTTGTGCAAAAGCAAATCATCCCATCCTTTTCTATATTTTATACCACACTCAAGCAGCACGCATCAAGTAACAATTATATTGTTCGTTTTACTAATATCCTAATAGTCTTGGTAATGTTTTTTGTCAAGTCCTCGAGTCAACAAAAGTCAAACCTGTATCATTTCATAAAATAAAGTTTGTCAACACAAAGGTTGGTTAGCAATTCATAAGTTTGAGCATATAAGTCATAGTGATAAAAAGCCACAAAACTTGTATACGAAACGATAAATAAAAGCAATAACTTGGATAAATAGAAGAATTACGTTAGCGACACCTAGCTCTAAGGGGATGCCAAATAGTCTAGGATTTTATAGTTATCGTTAATTGCATTACGTTAACGACACCTTGCTATAAGGGGATGCCAAATTGTCTAGGATTTTATAGTTCCACCAACCAAAAGCGATAAAGACATAGACATATAATCATAGAACACCAAATCGAGCAATTATTTAAGTAAAGTATACAATAACGTTTGTGGGTTAAGATTCAAGTATAAAGCATTTAGTTGAATAAGTATGAAATGTCACCCCAAAATGAAAGATAGAAAACGGGGTATGAAAGTACTCACATTCAAGTAATAAACTTGAAAGATGATAATTTGGAGATTTGTCGGAACGACGAGTTTAACGTATGAAGCCTAAATAAAATAATGTCTTAGATTTAGAAAGGTTGTATTGAAGATCATTAAATAAAATAATTGTTGCAAAAAGTAAACAATTAAAGTTCAAGGTTTATAATGTAACTATTTAAGAATTTATAATAATAACCATTTAAAAATGTAAGTTTGCTCGAAACCGGGTTAAAGTATCTAACCTTAATATTTACTTCACCTATGTTAAGTAATAAAGTAAGAAAAATGCTAAAATGCAAGTTCCTTTGGGATAAAGATACTAAAACGGGTCTTTAACGAGTGTTTCGGGTTGTCGGTTCGGGTCTTGATAATTGGTCAAACCCAAAGTCAACTTTCCAAAATAACATATGTTATGAGATAACTCAATAAAAACTTAATAAGACTTAACCAAGTATATAGATCTATTGTTTTAGAACTAATAACGCACGTTAAGCGAGTGTTTGGTTTTGTCGGTCCAAACTATGTTATGAGATCAAGTTGGATCCAAAATTTCCAAGTACTTAAAAAAATAATTAAAATCAGTTTGTAAACTATTTTTAAAGAAATATACAAGTCTTGATAGCTAAAAACACACTTGTGTGTCTTAAGCGATTAACAATCGGATTGGTTCGGTTTCCATCTCACAATACGTTCCTTGATGGTCTCCACATGCCCAAATAACCAAGAACTTGCATAATAATGTACAAATAAAAATACTTAAGTTTTACAACCAAAAAGTTAACAACAAAGTCTTTAAACAAAAGTTCGGTTTACAGTCTAGAGCTATTTACGGTTAAACCGAAGCATAGACTCTTAGAACTCATAACCATGGAACATGTAAATATAACAAATAAACTAAAATGAGCAGAAGTTAAGCAAGATTAATATTTGCAACAAGTTGTGTAAGTGTATATAAATCAAGAACAAGAAGTCCTCCATGAAGCCTTGCCTTACGAGGTCCGAAACTTAACCAACCGGAGTCGGAGAAGTAACTACCAAAGGTAAAAAGGGGTGTGTATTATATACATGTTGTACCACCATATTCAAGTATTAATAAGATTATATAAGCTAATTCGAATGAAAGATTAAACTCGGTTTGACTTTTGGAAGTCAAACCTTCAAGAACACATAAATAAACAACTTTGGATCTATGGAGAATTTAGAGAGAATTTGGAGATGTAGCAAGTGTAAAAATGAAGGAGATGGGTGTGTCACTATAGGGTAAGGGTCAAAGCTTATTTGCAAGGTTCTCTTTTATGTTTGCATGAAAATAGATTAGTTGGTTTAAACAAGCAAAGCACGAAAAGCAAAAAAAAAAAAAAATGAATCTGCAGGTCTGAAACCGCGCCGCGCGACCAGTCTAGCCTCCCTGGCCGCGCGGCGGGCGTGCTAGGGGGTTGGGTTGGTCAGCTCGTCTTGCGTGGTTCGTTTAGCGTCCCGGAAGTTTGTTTTCGATGTAATTTGAGCGTTTTAAAAGCGTTCTCGAATCCGTTAAAAATGGGTTTTTCAATTTGAACAAGTGGGAATCATAAAGTAACATAAAATCCAATATTTTATATATTTGAAATGTTCGAGATATAAATCGGGTCGGTTTACATGATAAACGAATACACAAACGAATACAAATAGGACCCGAAATTGACGAATGTCACAAATTCTTATCACAGGTAAAGTACTATGTTTGGGAAGACCCGGACCTTTTTGGGTAGGTTCCGATCCAGTGATGAGAAGGTGCATCTCGGAGGAGGAAGTCAAGAGTGTCCTATACCATGCTCATCCATCACCATGTGGTGGACATTTTAGTGGACAAAAGGTGGGGCGTCTTGTCTTGACCTGTGGATTCTACTGGCCCTCCCTCTTTAAAGACGCAACTGAGTTTGTTAAAAATTGCGTTCAATGCCAACAAATGGGTGGCATTTCAAAGAGAGACGAGATGCCCATGCAACCAATCCTTGTTGTCGACATCTTTAATGTTTGGGGATTGATTTCATGGACCCGTTCCCAAATTTTTACCGGAATTTATATATCTTGGTGGTTGTTGACTATGTTTCTAAATGGGTAGAAGCAATCGCCACCAAAACAAACGACCATACCGTTGTTTTCAATTTTGTCCAATCAAACATATTTTCACGATTTGGTGTTCCTCGTGTCATAGTCAATGATAGGGGTTCACATTTTAATAATTTTAATTTTGGCAAATTGCTTAAACGGTATGACGTTAACCACCGCATTGCCACTCCATATTATCCACAAACGAGTGGCCAAGTGGATGTTTTTAATAGGCAAGTCAAAGAGATTTTGCAAAAGACGGTAACGCCTGATCGTAAAGATTGGTCAAATAAATTAAATGATGCATTATGGGCTTACCGTACCGCATTTAAAACGCCTATTGGAACCACCCCTTATCGGTTGGCTTATGGGAAGCGATGTCATTTACCAGTTGAACTTGCCCATCGTGCGTTATGGGCGGTTAAGAATATTAATCTAGATTATGAGTGTGCAGGTAAGTAAAGGAAGTTGAACTTGTGTGAGTTAGAGGAGTTGAGAGACGAAGCATATGAATGTGCATCAGCCTATAAAGACAAGATGAAAAGAGTGCATGATGCTAAGCTGAAGAGAAATACGTTCGAGGAAGGTCAAAGAGTGTGGTTGTACAACTCACGTTTGAAGTTATTCCTAGGTAAGTTGAAGAGCAAATGGACGGGACCATATCAAGTCAAATGAGTTGGTAAAAATGGTGAAGTGGAAATCGAGGATTTTGATGATCATTTGAGGCAAGTAGTTAATGGACATCGATTGAAACCATATTTAGCATATGCAGACTTGAATAAAGAAGTGCACGATTCGGAGGTTTGCTTCATTTCAGACGAACCGACGTATTCAGTTGAATAAGAACCAGAAGGTGTCTAGCTGTAGAAACTAAATTCAGCACTCACTGGGAGGCAACCCAACTCTGTAAGTGTATACTTTTGTATTATGAGTCTTGTTTTTCTAATCGTTTCTCTCGAGTGTTCAATATATTGCAAAGATCGAGTGTGGGGAAGACGCAACGCATAGTGTTTTCGGGTGTGTTGGTAAGAAAAATATAAGTAAACAGAGTGCCATGTAAGTATTTTAAGTTCAAATGTTGAAAAATGGCTAAGGAATTCAAGAGAATGAGAAACTTTGAAAGATAGAAAAATTTTTCAACATAAAAAAATCGGCCAAAACTTCTGTGAAAAGTGCGTTTAGCGCGGCGTTAAAGTCACCAGGGTGAGTCCTTTGCGCCGTGCTAAGGTCTATAAAAATACATACATACATACATATATATATATATATATTAATTATAATAATAAGATTCAGGTGGGACCCACCCCACATAAATATTATTATCTTCTTCCCCTTTCTCTTTCAAACCCTCACATCCCCACCAAATTCCGGCCGACCACACCTCCCTCCTGTCGTTCCACCGACCCACCACACTCACCTTCGCCACCTCCGGCCGACCACCACCTCCCTGTCTTCACCTCCCCGTCACCACTACCACCGCCGGCTACATCACCCTTCTAGTCACCACTCCGCCACATCTCCACCCTCCGCCATACTCCACATTCCACTCCGCTACATCACCTCATTGTCGTCACCTCCCCGTCACCACTACCACCGCCGACTACAACACCCACCTCCCGTCACACAAACACACACACCAGCCCCTGCCGCCAACACCAGTAATTGGTAATTTCTTGTTCAACCGAAACCATGTACGAGTTTGAATTATTATGATTTGATTATGTACTTGTTTTTATTTTTCAGGTTAAATGGGTGTCGGGTACGTGTTATAAGGAATGCAAAAAAATCGTTGTTTAGTGAAAACCGAGTTATGTGGTTTTGGATGTTGGGAAAGCTCGGGTTAACAAGTGATAATTTGAAGATGAAAAAGTGTGTTTGTCGGGTCTTAAATGAGTATAATTATTTCGATGTGTAGGGATTTTTGAATGTGTTGGGACGAGTTTTTGAGGTCGGATTTTGCCCAGGCTGGTAAATTTATGAATGGAAATATTTGAATGCCGGGACAAAGTTTTGTACACTTTTGTTTTGGTTCGTTGTCGTGTCGATGGATTGTCGGGAATTATTTTTGTTAATTAAACTTTACACGAGCAAAATGGTTAATCACCCGTACTCAATCTCAGTTCGGGTTAATAAACCGAGTTTTCTAATCTTAATACTTGCATTCCCAACAATCTTGTTTTATTTATTTTTATAGTTTTATAGTATATATGTATATATATATATATATATATATAGTAGTTATTGTTTTATCGTAGTGACAATCGTGACTGAAACGCTATACGGTTGTCAATACGACTACGTGTGACCCGAATTAATTATTGGAATTATTATTTTGCAGATATGTCACAAGAAAAAAGTGGTTCGAGACCTGCGAGGTTCAAGCGACCCTGTAGGCAGCTCGAGTTTGACCCAGTAGCTCAGAAATATAGTCGCGTATTCGTTATGAGGTGGAAGAGATCCCGATTGTGGAAGCGTCGGCTGACGAGATTAAGGGGGAAGAGGATACACCGCATATTATATTGAGGTTCAGTTTGAATACCGCGGAAAGGGAAACGTATGATAGGATTTAGGATGTGCCATTGTTGCGTCATTGTACGTTTGTTTGGGAGTTGTTGGGCACATTGGGTCAGGCTGAGAGGGTTAGGACTTTGTTGGGGACACATTGGGTCACGGTATTGAGGTTTGAAAGGAACAACATGTCGAATTGGTTCACGGATTTTATGCTACACTTAGACACAAGACTGGTGATTTCAATGGCCAACATGCGGTATCATTTTCGTTGGGGAGGCAGTTATTTGAGATGTCAGTGCCAAGATTTGCGGTACTTACTAGGCTGTATACTGAGGAGGAGGTTCAGACGCGTGCATTCACGGAGAGTGTTCGAGGTTATACTCTGGGGACCCGACGTTATTGGATTACAGCCACTGATCTGACTGCTTTTTGGTCTACTATTGCCGAGGGCCCGCATTCTAGTAATGTGGTTTCATCTACCATTCGGGATCCCGTTCACAGGTACATTCATAGAGTTTTTGTTTCTACGTTCGTTGGCCGTCAGTCGGGCCACGATAAGTGTAGCAACCTGGACTTGATGTGTTTGTATAACACTATTGGCCAGCATGACGTTAACCTGGCTACCCTTTTATTATTATCCATGGCTCGGGGTGGACGTCGTGCTGAGAGTGTGTAGACTAGGTTGTATTTGGGGCCTATTATCTCACAGATTGCAGCCGCATTGGGGGTGTTTGAGAGATATTATGCTGCTTATTTGACTCGGGGTCTGGACATAAAGGTTGTGGATGTAGCTGATGCACATACGGAGGGTATTTGTACGTATAAGGATCCTCCACGTCTGGTGGAGGCACGTGTATCAGCTAGGGCAGGCAGTAGTTCGCAGAGACATCAGATTGAGAGACCACTTTCTCAGCCCCACATACGAGTATCACGGTCGACACGTATACCGCCAAAGCCGCAGCCGTTGACTTTAGAGTATGTGTCTGAGAGGTAGTTGGCAATGCATAAGGAGAGGCAGACATGTTTTCAAGCTTTATTTTATCATTTGCAGGTACCGATGCCAGACTTTCTAAGGTCATCATCTGACGTGGATGGATCGGGTTATGCTAAGCATGCTTATGGGGCAGGAGGTTCGGGCACCGGCGAGGCCGGTGACAAAGAGTAGTTGATGAAGGATGCAGTAGCAGTAACAACCGGTTAATTTTGGGTTTATCTTTTATTTTTCCCATATTTTTGTTTTTATATCATAATGGTATGTACTAAACTTAATATACTTAAGGGAAAACTGTGTAAAGGGGTAATCAGCTGGGTAATATATGCATAACTTTTATAACTGCTACTATTTATTTGTATTTTCATGTTGTATTTGAACTTTGTGGGTGTTGTTCACAATAAACCCTCACGAGACCTCACTCGTCCACCCGGGCTACCGGGGGGGTTTAAAGGGCTTGTTGCATATGCTAAATGCAATCGTGATTACTACGAAAGTGAGTTAGGTCTTTTAAAAATTTTACTAGTTTAACAAGTTTAATTATGAAATTTATTTAACTTGGCCTGGTAATGAAAATTAACGGTTTTGAAAACGGTTTAAAAGACATATTGTAACAGTTGTGAGAAGCGTGCTTCTAGACGGGTGAGAGTTTGCAGATTATGTTGAGTGAATTGAGGATCCGGGTTCGTTGAGCGCAAAGACGAGTATATTTGAGTGGCTTATTTTTCTTATCAGGTGATTTTGTTTTTATAATTCTTTTTGTTTTATTTATTGTTAAAAGTGTAATTGTATAATTGTGTAATTTTTAGGACCATCACATTAAGCCCAGGTGTAAAATTTATAATCAGTCAATTTAACCCCGTCCTCAATAATATATTTTTAATGCTAAGTTTTAAACATTGAGGACAATGTTAACCTCAAGTGTGGGGATGGGGTAAAATTAAAATTTTTTTGCCTTAAAGTGCCTTGATTGTGCGCAAAACCGGGAATTGTAAATAATTTATTGCTATTATTAATGCCAAGTAGAGGTCTTTGGTCATTGTCAGTTTTTAAGCTTCTCAAAAGTCTTCCCATGCAAATGTTTTTCAAAAAGAAAAATTAAAATGGACCATTTAGATGGGGATAACGAGTTATGGGGACGGGTACACATGTTTCATGTCGGCAGCCTAATTTCTCCGGTACATGTGTAAGATTTGCCTTATATATAATACACATATAATATATTACACACAGGTCATTTGAGTGCCATTATAGAGAGTAACCAGTATGCCCATAATATCTAGAACTTGGTTGTCTCATGCATTTCGAGATCTTAGCTTGTCATGAATGCAACAGTGATAGAGGCAATTAGGTTAAGCCTCATCTGGATGAGTGCGAGTGTGGGTATTGGGGGTTGGGCGTCATACGTTATATATATGAGCGTGGATAATGAGAGGAGCGGGGGGTTGGTTCCCTTAGAAAACATTGTTGGACCTATTCTTTCATTCAATCAACCCCGATGTTATATTGCGAGACGATCCAGCTTAATAGGTTTCTTTATAATTGTTTTAGTATTTATCAATAGGATGTATTAAGCATTATGTTTATTATACTTCAAAAAAACAAATTGTGTTAAAGTTGCAATGTTCAAGTATTATGAGTTAAAAAAAAGTTAGTGATGAAATCAGTTGTTTATGTCATTGTTTATTTAGTTGTTTTGTATTAAGCCGAATCGGATGGTTTGAGCTACTTTAAAAATTCCCTTCCATACCCTTACACTTAGCCCCGTTATAACCCGTTTTAAGCCCTCTGGATTTGCATTTGTGTCAAAGCATGCATATTGGTGGAGATATGACTTGCTCCCAATCTTATTACATTGTGTTCATACTTGGTATTCAAGGCAAATAGATACTAGCACATTTTTTGTTGGTCCAGATATTAAACCGAGAGAAGAGATGTTATATAATGAGGGGTGTGATCATGTATGCCTTAATCGGAAACAAAGTACACTCGTTTGGGCGGTTACACAGTTTTAAATTGTAACATTAAATTATTTTGTGGGTTATCAACCTTGACAGTGTCAGTTCTTGGGAATTGGGTATGACCTTATACCTCACTAGTATTAATCATGGTAATTGATGAATCATCGGTCGAGGTGTATGTGTTGCATGAGAGTTTGCTTGAAGGCAAGAAAAAGATAAGTGTGGGGATGTGATGGTCAGGTAAAAGTCGTGTATATTATTATATTATTTGTTTAATTTTAGTTTAAATATTATGTGAACTTTGGTACTTCAAGTGTGTTTATGTGTTTCAGGATACTTGACGTTAATGACGCTTATCGGGATGAATTAAGGGCTTGGAACGAAGATGTAGAAGACTTATGATGATTGGCACGCTTTCCTATGCAAAATAAAAGAACAAAATAAAGAGGATGTGTCAGACTCACTTAGCGCAGCGCTAAGGGACCTTAGAGATACACTAATGTCTCAAATCAGGAATGTAGAACCTTGGTGCGGCGCTAAGGTCTCACCCCTGGACTTTAGCGCCGCGCTAAAGTCCACCAGACGGGAAAATTAAACCTAACTTTAATATATTGAGTTTTCAGCCCTCATTCGAGATAGCCTTCATTCCTTCAACCAAGTACAAGCCCTAGGACGATTTTGTACCATCCCGAATCCTCCGGTTCGTCCGTTCAACGCATGCTTTCGTCATCTCATCAGATAAGCGGATCCTTCATGATGCCGATGTCAGGCTAAACCACTGTATTCACTTTAGATAACATCCCGAAATTTCAAAGTAATATTAATTATATTATCTAATATTGGTGGGAAGTTTACTCGGGTTAGCGGGAAATAATTAAATAAGGTAGGAGTTAGTATGGGTCGGGCTAGTGTTGGGTAATGGGTATGGGTTATGGACTTGGGAAAGAAGAGAGCATGGGCTTAAGCCCATTATCCATAATTATATAAACCTTTAATTCCCATTTTTCATTCATTTCACACATATTCCATACACCACCAAAACACACACTTAGCTCTCTCTCATCCTACTCTCTCTCTCTAGTCGAAACCAAGAAGAAGAAGGAAAATCGGCTTCCGACTCGAAGTAATGATAGTATGATATTGTAGAGATCCAAACCCATTAGATTTAGTCACGAAACTACGAGCCGACACCGTTAAAACATTAGAGTCACGAGATACGGGTGGAATCGGGTATGAACCAAACCTAAGATGAGCTTAGGGGTCACCCTAGCTCAGATCTGGATCGAACGGGACGAAAAACGGTGAAAACAGTGCGGGAATACGTTTTTCCGGCCACCGCACGGTTTTCCGGCAAAGGCGGCGCCGCCGGAAAGTGGGTATGAGATAATGGGGAATATCAGAGAATATTTCTGATATTCTCTGACCTAACCCTAGTTTGCTCACGGGAAGTTAACGAACTAGAGGTGATTCGCCAAGAGGTTCGCTAAAGAAAGTCTAACGAACCAGACTTATTTCGTGTTCAATTCGTTAAGGGAATAAGATGACGAATTACTCTCGATTCGTTAAGGGAGGTAACGAATTGGAAGGTCCAATTCGTTACATGAACTAATTCGCTACCTGAACTGATTCGTTAAATAACCAGTTCGTTAAAGGGTTCAATTCGTTACAAGAACTAGTTCGTATGATAATCCTATTCGTTAAAAGTCAAGTAATGAACTAGAAGTTTGGCAGAATAACCATTAACGGAAGAAGTAGCCGAGTTCAGGTGAGTTTCTAGCCCCATTTCCTTGTTATGTTTTCGGGGCTGTGTGCATACTCGATGTGAAGTGTGAATACACTTACCTTAAGTGGTAAGTGTATGCTATAGATGATATGCGAGGTAGTTATTATATAATGCTTGTCGGTGCGTGAACGATCTTCGGATATTTCACATATCGCCAGAGATAGTGATTGGTAGTGGTTATTAGTGTGTGTGATTGCTATGATGTGACTTGTTTACTACATTAAATAAAGTACTGATAGGAAGTGGGTTATAGACAAGTAGAAGTAGAGTGAGATAGAAGTGGATAGGGGTCTAGTAAGAGTGTTAAAGTGGCAAAGTGGCATAACGTTATTCGTTATTAAAGTGGCAAAGTGGCATAAAGTGGCATAAGTGGCTAGGCTGTAGGAGTAATTAAGTGGCTAGGTTGTAGGAGTAATTAAGTGGCTAAGCTGTAGGAGTAATTAAGTGGCTAAGCTGTAGGGGTAATTAAGAGGCTAAGTTGTAGGGGTAATTAAGTGGTTAAGCAGTAACACGTTAGACAGTGGATTATGTGTCTTCGGAGACGTATATAATGTATATAGTGGTTGTATGACAAGTTGCTTGATTAACCAGAACTCACTCAGCGTAGCTGACTTTTAGTATGCACACAGGTATATATGTATATTGAGAGAGCAGGAGGACGACACATGGCATGGTTTGAACGGCTAGCATCTGAAGATAGAAGAAATGATGTTTTATATATGATGTTTTATGTTATAGTTTTAAAGGAAAGACGAAATGTTTTGTAACGAATGATTAATGTTTTATATTCCGCGAAGTTCTAATAAACTCTGATTTGTACAGCTGTGTTTATGAGTAAATCCGACGCTAAAGTAGGGCTATTGGGAACGGGGCCTTACAGTAGACTAGGGTTTTGTGTAAACTAACTTTGACCAGATTCTACGTTTTGAATGCTAATGAACTTGATTGAATATCTTTAATCTTGTTTTACATTAGCATTGATTGTTTAAACATTTTATGATTTTGATTATCAAACTTTGCATCACTTTTCTAGTTGTGTTCATCACATGTAGGGTTAGCTCTTATGTCATTGAACCAGTTTTTGTTAGTCATTGCTTAAAATTAGTTTTCATTCATTAAATTGGTAATTGGGTAAACCGGAGTTCAGTTGTGTAAACAATTCGGTTAGGGTATCGTTTGTCCGCACAACCCAACTGTTAGGTTTTGTAATTATTGCGCAATTAATCTATATGAATTTGTGATTAGTCGGTCATCACATTACCTGAACCTGAAGTGAATCATTTTCCCATAATTGTTTACAACTTTTAAGTTATAATCATGTGTTCTCATAAATCAACTTTTTTTAAACCCCTTGACATCGTCTGTCCACCTTAGTTAATTAATTAGTAATTATGAACTTTACTTGCACTTTCCACTGATTCCATGTGGATACGACCTTACTTACCCGTACTAGTTATAGGTATTTAAGCATTATAAATACTTGTTTTTGATTAGAGCATGAGATTTACGTCAATCACCTATCTCAAGGTTTTACGAAGGTTCACTCCCACCTCTTCTAACTCACTTGATATTTTTATAATATACTTCAATGGGCCCGTTAACAAGTTTTTTGATGGAATGAAATGTTGGAAGTTTTAAGTAAAAGTGTGTGAATGAAGTCTTAATAAGGAAATGGTAAAAGATTGTCCCACATCAGATTGGGAACAAAATGAGGAGTGGTATATTACCACTCATTTGAGTCTTTATGACATGTTTTACCACAAGTCCTACGCGCGCGCAGGGGGGGTGCAAATTTGGGTTTCTGGACTAGAAATTCATCGAACTCGTGCGTGACCGCACGTTCCGTGGACACGAATGCAACTCCAAAAACCGGGCTCACGTGAGACAATTTTTTGAATTCGTTTTTGAAATTTGAAATTCAAAAAGGATTGAAACTGATTGGTCAATAATAATCATTATGATAATGATTATTATTTTTTGTTTGTAATTTGCACTAATTACCATTAAATTAATATTATTTCAATTTAATAGTCATTATCAGGCTTGATTATGATTCTTTGGTTGTAAAAACCATGAGCAGTCTTCAGTTTTAGACATACCAATAAACACACTTCATCTTCTTCCTCTTTGCTACAACAATAATATTTACGGTTTCGTTTCAGGCAAGTTATCGAGTCCGGTAGTGCTGATTCTGCTTCGAACCGGAGTACCTTAGGAACAGATTGCGAATCAGTTTAAGGGAATTGTGTTAAACACAAGCCCGGTTCACTGTTTCGTGTTTAATTCCGTTCTTCCTTCTGATTTTATTATACAATATTTCTTACAAACTTAAACAGATTACTTATTATTCTTGTATTTTCGTTTCAGAATGGAATCCCAGTCCATGAGTACTGCTGTTTCTGCATCGTGACTTCCACTGTTGCTGTCACAACCGGTTTGGTTGCTCCGCTGTCTACTGCAGTCACGTCTCATGCTGAAAAACCGGAAAAGTTCACCGGTGTAAATTTCAAACAGTGGCAACAAATGATGTTCTTTTATTTGACCACTTTGAACCTCGCGAGGTTCTTGACTAAAACCGTTCCCCAAGTTGATGAAGGGGCAATGGATGCGCAATCGTTGAGCGCGGTTCAGGCTTGGACTCACTCGGATTTCTTGTGCATGAACTATGTTTTGAATTGCATGGTGGATGCACTCTATAACGTGTATTGTAAGGCCAAGACTGCCAAAGAATTACGGGAGTCTTTGGACCGCAAATACAAAACGGAAGATGACGGTACTAAGAAATTTGTGGTGGCTAAGTTCTTTGACTTTAAAATGATAGACTCAAAAACTGTTATTAGTTAAGTCCAAGATTTGTAAGTTATTCTTCATGATATTCATGCGGAAGGAATGTCGCTTAGAGAGACATTCCAAGTTGCTTGTATTATTGAAAAGTTACCACCAAGTTGGGTCGATTTCAAGAATTATCTCAAGCATAAGCGAAAGGAAATGACCATTGAAAATCTTGTTGTTCGTCTTCGTATTTAAGAAGATGACAAAATTGCACTAAAAAGAATTGACAGTCTCGGAACAACAAAGGCCAATGTTGTTGAACATGGCCAATCTTCAAAGGGTACTAAAAACGGTGGAAAGAAATGGGAAAAGCTTCAACCTTAGTCCAAAGGGGGGAAGTTGGGAAGAAAGAGAAGTTCCAAGGAACTTGTTATAATTGTGGAAAGCAAGGCCATAGTGTAACACCCATGGCAAACACAACATCGTCCCACTCTTAGGTTATCCCACATCGGCCGTGGACAAGAGAGATCCTTGGTTCATAAGTAAATGTCTTGCCTCTTCAATCACCAACGTGTTTTGGGCAACCAAAAACAAATCCGTGAGCTCTTTGTGGGCAGAGCGGATAATATTGGTCGTGCGAGGGGCCGGATGTTACAAATTGGTATCAGAGCCTTGACTATAAGATAGGACATTAGGCGTAGTGTTCCAGTTAGTTATAGTTTATTTGCTTAATTGCTTAGGTTGCATAATTAGAAATTATGTGGGCCTTATGTGATTGTTCAAAGCACTTAATTGTAACTATTATATTGACGATTCAATTACTTCAATTACACAAGCACACACAAGTCCAAGGCTTATGCCTAAAAATAAAGATTTTTCCAATTTTTTCAATTATTGATTTTCATTGTGGTGTTCCGATATTTATTCTTCTTAAAGATGGTTCTTTATGGCGGGTATGTAGTAACTTTAAGGGGGACGTGCCTGTTTTCTGAAACTCTTGACACCAAGGTTATTGAAACCTAAGGATAAGCAATGCGTATAAATCCCAATCAGATGCAGGACCCGGTTGCTTACCTGGAGAGTTAGGAAAGAGCATGAACTCTATTAAGCCAAAGCATACCACTTTCAACGCCATATGAATCACAACTTTAAGCTTTCCAACGCGACCATGTTCTCTTTGTGAAAAAAATATGGTTGCACTCCACTATGTTTTACAATGTGTTTTAACTGGAAGTCTGTACTCGAATACCCAGCTTTCGGTTCGATTTAATTACGCATATTTATACGAGAATAGTTAAGTTTAAAAATTTTGTGACATGTTTTCTTTATTTATACGCTCATTTGCGGTTTAAACTTTTAAAAGTTTGCAAAGTAATAACCGAATTTCAAACGATTATTTTGCTTTAGAATCGAAAATTCAAAAAGTTATGGTAATACATGAATGGTCGAATTCCAATTCAATTACCTTATTATTATACTAATTTACTCTTATGTTTTAGAATTAAAATTTAAAAGTCATGGTGGTTCATAAACACTCGATTTTCAATACGATTTCACTATTTACTGTTAAGTTTAATATTTTTTTTCATATGGTTATTCAAATAATTTATGAGAATTTGGTTTATTGACATTGTGAAAACTCATGACGTTTCTTGGAAATTCGAATTTCGATTTCAAAATTATTTCATCCGATTTCTTTTCTTTACTTGTTTTCATTGAAGTATGTATTAGTCTTTTTCATACTTACGCCTCAAGTCACGCAAATTCTTCACGTTTCGTATCACGCCTTCTCGTTTTCCTAGTTGTCGCATTCAACCGGCGAAATGACAATCCAAGTTATCAATTAAAACGACCTCCGCAATCCCGATCACCCCACGTTTGACTGCACCTACCTTCATCGTTGTAGTTAATTGAAACTCAAACCCAGCACCATTTTTGGAAACACAAACTTGACCCAACCAAAAAGCGTCACGCTGAAACACGCCCTTTGTACATTTTGTGTAAATCCCACCACTTTACTTTCCTAAAACGTTGATATAATTCAATCTGTGGTAGATTCAGTTACCACTTATTGCTAAAATCTACCCAAACTTAACGCCACTCACCCATCGGCAAGACCTGTACCTAACCATTTGTCTCAATCACATGTTTGACTTCATACTTCAAGCCTACTAACATTGTGGTGACCTTAGCACACCCGCCATACTTTGGAAGGCCTAACTTGTTTCCGTCATACAATATCCTAACCCCGCATTTTTTTCGACCTTACACGATTTTCCGGTTTCAATACTTAGATCTTTACAAATCTCATCAAACTAGTCTATATTTTCTTTTGCATACTTTCCTACATTCTATTTCTTTTACTTACACCTCGCACATAATCCCAAATCCTCAGTTATTTTTAACTTTCAATCAAATGGATTTTCTTTGAAAAGGATTTATTACCTCTATTATTATTATTATTATTATTATCATTGTTAAAGTTATCAACATTATCATCATTATTAATATTACTACTACCATTATTATTAGTACCATTACCGTCATCATCATTATTATTACCATCATTATCAATATTATTATTACTAAAAATTTTTATTACTATTATTATTAATATTATTATTGTTATTATTAGTAATATTATTATTACTAGTATTATCGTCACCACTAATAATAATGTAATTATTATTTCAAACCATATTTAAAGTAAACTTTTTGTTTCAAACAAGTCTTAAGCATTTTAAGGCTATTTTACATTCAAAAAGACGGACACATTAACAATCATTTCTTTCCTTTCTACCTAGGTTGCGGGCCAAAAGAAAACATTTGTTTTTATGTGAAAGTTTCATAAAATTTACAAGTCTTTGCGATAGCTAAATTTTTTTTTTGTCTAAATAAAATTTTATTTCACCAATAGATTTAAAAACATCAGAATTTATAACCGATTTTCATAGATTAAAGTTCTCCTTTCTTTCCCCTTCGTTAACGCCAATGAGTTTTGGCTAAGAAATCATGGTACCACCTGCCACGCCAACCTCTCCTACCCCAAATAAACCGGTATTCGAGAAGACAAGCATCGCAAACTACATTTTCATTTCTATAACTTCTCCTTCACATATTTTTTTTTCTTTCTCGGACATACCCAAAGTGATTTTACATCCACGTCTTTAGAATATTGTTTACGAAGTTTATTTCAATTGTTCATTGATCTTTGATCAATATTCATTTGTATTTTACGAAACGAAAATTCGCACATCATCTTTAGTCGCATTTTGTGAATCGGTTGACGTTTGTTACCTCGGGATCTATGACAAATTTCCCGTCAACGTAACCGTTAAGTGGAAATTGGGACTATGAACATGTATGTTTACATAGTTACCTAATAGAAACCTATTTTCATTTTATTTCTACATTTTTCTATCGGTGACCGGTTCTTTTCAAACAATTTCGTTTACTTAGAGCCGGGACTGTGTCCTATGTACATGTTGTATTTATGTTATGTTTATTTTACACAAATTTTTTTTTTGGTATTTTTTTTTCTTCCTCTTTCCACTCAATGTTTTTATTGGAATCAATTCGTTATTGAACCTACGATTTATTTTAATTTCGAGGTTTCAACTACTTACTTTGATAAACTCAAGGTTGCTATTGAAACTTTTCTTTCACAAATTTAATGGATTTTAATATTGTGATAATAGAAGTTCGTCTATCCGTTTTACTTCAAATTATCAATTTATATGTTGTAATGTTCACTTTGTTTCATCTCAATGTTACCGTTAATTATGCTGCAATTCATTCAGAAATTTCCATTTGTTAAACATCATGATATTTTGATATTTTAAAGTTTCATTTATCTAAGCTATTCTCAAACCCAATGCGCTATCAATTTACATGTTCATATTTCGTTAGTTAAATGCTACGTTTACTTGCCACGTTATTATCGACCCCATTATTTACGATGTTCATAATTATAATGTTTTCATTCTTTAATTTCATTACCTCGTTTAGTTCATTTTTAACATCATTTACTTGGTTTAGACACGATGATTTTATTTACTTGACTTATTGTTTTTCGCGTTGTCCTTGGCCCGAATGGTCTATCAATGTGTTTTGTAATGTTGTTACCCTTTAAATTCATTATTTTTGATTTTCAACATTATGTATGATAATTTTATTATATATGTAAGGTCTATGTCTTAAAACCACACAATAGGGCAAGTTATATGGATCATCCGACGATAGAGGTAATTATGGGTCGACACGTAATTATCAAAGTCCTCGTATGGAAAATACAATAAGTCCGGTTGTGTGAAATAACTCGGAGCTTGGAATGATTTTGGGGAACGAGACAAATACAATATGATATGGGCATGGTGGATACGCCGATGGTACATCCTATATATAAGTGTCCTTGTCATATTTTTTATCTGTGGCGTTCTTTCGGGTCGTTCAAAGATTGGCGTTATTTTATATTAATATATATAAAATTGCTAAAATGTCCAACAACCCCGTATATTAGTTGTTCTCTTTTATATTTTTATTTTTATTATAATTTCAGGAAGAAATTTCCAAAAGTTGTAAGTCCTGTAACATTCGTTACTTTTCAAACCCGAAAATCCGACCCATTTTAAATTTTCGGTCTTTATTTAGGAATATATGTACAAATATATATATATATATATATATATATATATATATAGGGTTTTTTCTTATGTATTTATATTCGTTGAACCGACACGTTTTGACGTTTCGATGCTTTGAAATTTTTCGTTTATTAATTATATGATATTCTTGAAAATTCAAGTAATTAATCAACCGTTTTCTATTCGATTCATTTAATTTATAAAACTCCGGAATTTAATGTTGTACTTAAACGAGACCCGGATCATTCGGGCATAATACAAAAAAATATCTAAGTTTATAATTTTCTATTTCCATTCCTAATATATCTTAAAGTTCAAGGTTTAAAATGTAAACGTATTTTAATTTATATTTAAAGGAAACATGAAAGATGAAAGGCTATTAGTGTAAATATGAATATAATATATTAATAATAATAAAAAGTCATCCCAACCCATCTCCCTTCCCCCTGTATCACGTTTTTCCGGACAGTCGGAATCCGGCGACCGCGAACCAACTCCGGTGAGACCCAAAAGCTTCATTTAATCGCTGTTTGATACGTTAATTTATCCGAAACGACTTCTCCTTTAATCTTAAGCATTAATACGTAATTTATACCGCCATTAACGATCCATTTAACTCATTTTAATCACTAACCCGTCGGATCATAATCAATTCGTCATAACTCAAAATAAACACAAATCGATCCAATTAGTAGTATAAATAGTACGCTAATCATCATATAAACTCGTCCCAAACATCAAATATACTCTCTATAACTCGTAACAATCTTTCAAGTTCATTTTCCGGCGGGGTACCATTCTCCATCATTCCGGCACAGTCAGAGGTAAAAATTACATGTATTTGTATTGTTTTTAAGCGATTAACAAAACCCCTAAATCGGTTTGATCAAACATGGATTTAATTAACATATTTGAATCCTAGGGTTTGTATGAAGAAGATGATGAACCTAGGTTATAACTTTTAAAGTTTCAGTTTTGAACTATTAACAAGTAAACTCTCTGGTCTAGTGGTTAGTTCTCTTCTGTGTGAATGAGAGGACCCGGGTTCGAACCCGGGTCAGGCTGTTTTTGTTTTTGTTTTTATTTTCTTTTTAAACATTTTTTCTATCATATATTAAACCAAATAAAATTTTTAAAAATTATATAAATCAAATAAAATTATATTAAGTTAAATAAAATTAGTTATAATATATATTTATCATTTTGGCACCTAAAAACCAATCTTTCAAACTCGACAAATTCGTTTTAAACTCATTTAATTATATATATTATGTTTCGTTCGTTAGAAGTTATAATTCGTTAACATTTTCGTTTTCAAAATAAAATATATCGTTAAACACCAATATTTCCATAACTTTTATGATATCCAAACCTAACATTAACTTTGTAATTTAAATAATATTAAATTAATAAATTGTTACTAATCCGTTAAAATATTATAATATCAACTCCATAATAAAACGTACATTTAAACACTTCTAATTTCCAACAAATCGATTGGCTTACTTTTATAAGTTGTTAGTTAATATTTTGTACTTTTAATTCTAGTTCGTGAAGTTCATTTGCTTTGGATTCATTTGCGCGCTATTGGTTTTATTTCGAGTTTGTCTTCAACTTCAAGGGGAGTGTCTCACACCCCCTTTTACCCTTTTTAACTATTTTGGGGGTAGCATATATATCCTATCAATAATTCAATTTCGTTTATTCATTATTTACAAACTACAATTCGCTACATGGACTTGTGTGTTTACTTGTTACTTGCTACAAATTACTTGCTCATGGATTACTTCAAGATAGTATGATCATACGCCCCCCTTTGCGCTAAATACATTTGTTGTTATGAGTGGAAAATGGCCTCATTATCCGAGTACGTTGGTGCACAATCCCAACTGGAAAGGACCTTACTTGCATTTATCTGAGTACGCTGGTGCACAATCCCAGTTGAAAAGGACATTACTTGCTCATTTACACTTGTTCATGGGATTGTATTACGTATATCAAAACTTGTGTGAACTCACCAACTATTCATTTAGTTGACTTTATTTTATATATATGTTACAAGTACAATTATTGAGGATGAAACGGAGAAGATACTAGAACTTAGATTATATTAACAAATGGACACTTTGTTAATTGTTCTTGTATTTTCCTTGTATTTATTGTTATAAACTTGTGTACTTGATGTTTAAATTAATTAATGATAATATTATAACTTAACAGTGTCACATGTGTTTTGAACAATCTGTACGTCACATTTGGGCATATTCCGCTTTAGCCGGGTGTTACAGATTGGTATCAGATCCACTTTTGTTCCGTTCGGGATGATGGGACATGCCTCATCGAGGACGATGAGTCCAAAGGGGGGTTGTTTGTAACACCCTTGGCAAACACAACATCGTCCCACTCTTAGGCTATCCCACATCGGCCGTGGACAAGAGAGATCCTTGGTTCATAAGTAAATGTCTTGCCTCTTCAATCACCAACGCGTTTTGGGCAACCAAAAACAAATCAGTGAGCTCTTCATGGGCAGAACAGACAATATTGGTGGTGCGAGGGGCCGGATGTTACACATAGGGGCAATGAATGCAAGCTTCCAAAGAAAGAAAATGCTCGAAATTTGACGTGAGGTCAGAACTCACTCAAAAATAAACCGATTACAACTAATTAGATAGCGGTAAGCGGGTATTGAACACATGGAGTTTGTGGAAAATATGTTACTAAGTAGCTTTATAATTAAACTATATTAAACTAAATGCGAAAAGTAAATTCAATATTTCGGTTGTTTGATTTGAAAAACAAAAAGAACTAAAGCAATAAACGAGTTTTAATCAATATATGAAAATATGCCTTCTCTCGGTTTCAGATTTCCATGAATGTTACGGTTAATGTTTAACTGAGATGAACAATAGATAAAGTTCGTGTTTATGTAAACGATTGCGATAATTGAAGATCAAGTACTTGGATTATACAACGCAAGGTGATCACTCAAAAACCAATTAGTTTATCCAACCCTAAATCCCTCCCGATTAATCTCGATTACATACAAAACCAAGAATTGACGGTTTAGAACACAAAATCGATAAACTAACAATCTATCAACCAATACATAAACACCATAACAATGAAATCAACAAGATCAAATATTATCTCAGAAATTGTCTAAACATTTAACCAAACAAACATGATAAACCTTACAATCCGAGGGAAAACACAAAGAAATTTAGCCAAGCATGATCCGGTTCGTCATCCCTTCAATTATATCAATCATACGAATGAAAAACAAGTGTTTAATGGTTACCACACTCACAATTGAATTATAATCTCTCAAAATCGCCCTTAGGTAATCTCTAGATGAAAAGATATGAAAGAGATATGAAAAGCTGTCCAAAAATACATGTTATACGGCAGTTACAACTTGCAACGAGGTGTCCACCGTAAGCTATGGTGGCTACCGTAGCTTACGGTGGCTTTAAAAAACCTACCGTGGCCACAAACTGCCTTACGGCAGCTACAATTCTCCAGTCCCCACCGTAGCTTACGGTGGGTACCGTAAGCTAAGGTGGTCTTCACCACTAATTTATTATTTTTCTTGTTTTTGCCATAAAGTTTAATTGTATAAAATAGGAACATGTATATGCCTTTTTATTTGAATAATTAGCTGCTACCCAACAAAATATATTACATAGATATTTGTTAATATCGATCATTGGCATATCTGTTAAGAAAAACACTTGGTTCCGTGTCATGATGCTAACTTTGTGTTTTTTGTTTTTTGTTTTTTCCTATTTTGTATTCTAGATCTATATATAAAGGTAACTTAAAATATGAAAGCATAATTTAGTTTCGATAGTAGGAAGTCACATATTTAGAATTGCTCGGATAAAGATTTTTTTATCTTTATACAAACTTGAGTTCTTGTGATACTTTAGAAGAATGCTTAAACCTGCTAAAAGAACACTTTATAAAGCTTAATTGAGTTGTTGTGACACTTAAAAAGAATACTTAAATATGCTAAAAGAACACTTTTCAAACTACATATTTGTTTAATTAGTTTGAGAATATTATGAATAAATACACTTTCATCTTTGTTTAAAACGTCTTGAATCGTAGAAACTAGTTGGCATTTGATAACTTTCGTAGAGTAATTAAGTACAGACTCTTCACTACATGATGGTCAATTTGTTGGACGTAATTTCAAACTCCAAGTCACAAGTCGGTGAACCTGAGGGACCAATATTGGCAAGTCGGTCATAGTTGGTTTTGTTTCCTAGTTGGTTTTGTTATTAAAATAGATAAAATCTTGGCTAACAAGTTAATTAGGTTAGTCTATATAAACTAAACTAAGTAATGGTTTGACATTATAGATGTGTGAGACCGAGTCAGGGTTCATCTAGAGACACACACGGGACGTAACTGAGTTAGGCTTTATCTAGATGCAACAAAGTTAGAGTTAATCAAGAGTCAACCCGAGTTAGGGTTTGAGAGTTGTAATTAGTTTTTTGAGTTAGATTTTCTGATTAATATAAACGAGTTAGTCTTTTACTTCGTCTTTGTTTATCGATTGGGACTTGACAACTTTCCTAATTGAGTGTTCTTGCAAAATGCAATTCTTCTAAACAGTTTTTAGTTTTGCTTTTGTTGATGTATTTATTTAATTATAGGTCTAAGGAAAATGGATCAAATTGCATCTCAAACCGTTGGTCAGGTTGTGAACATCTTGACCGGTCATATCACCAAACACCTAGGATATGTCACTTCCTCCACAAAATATGTTGCAGACTTGAGAAAGAAGATGGAAGTTTTGGAGGGTAAAATTGATGATGTCAAAAGGCACGTGCAAAGAAACAAGGAAGATAGTAAAGAGATTCCTGCTCGTGTAGAGGGTTGGTTGAGAGATGTTGAAAATGTCAAGAACGAAGTTCAAAACATTTCAAGTAATGGCATTGGATGTTTATACTTGAAAAGGAGGTACCAAGTAGGAAGAAAAGCCTTCAAGACTACTAATGAGATTGAGCGTTTTACTAATGAAAAAATTGAATGGACTGACGCCAATATACCTTTCGGAAGAGTGCACTTCGAATCGACACCAACATTTACACCATCACAATCATGTGAAATTACTCAAAATGGCTTCCAATCAAGAAATGAGAAATTTAAGGAAGCTCTGAAATTTCTCCAACAGAATGAAAATGTTAGTCAAGTAATTGCCTTGTGCGGAATGGGTGGAGTTGGCAAGACCACCTTGATGGAAAAACTTGAAACATTTGCACGTGACAAAAAAATGTTTCATTGGATTGCGAAGGTAGTTTTCAGTCAAAACTGGGACATTCTTTCCATTCAGAAAGATATAGCAGTGTACATAGGGGTTAAGGATCTACCTGAAGCTTCAGAATCAGTAAGGGCAGATCATCTTTATAAGAAATTTATAAAGTTGTCAGAAGCTAAAGAAAAGACACTAATTATATTGGATGATGTGTGGGAGAAGATTAAACTCAAAGATATTGGATTAAGAAGTGTAGTCTCCAACCTACAACATCTAATCTCCATCACCAACAATAACCTACAGTCAATATTCTCCACAACCTATCTGCAATAAATCATGGCTATGATCCTTGCTTTCACAACCACTGAGAAGACGGCCCATAATTCCCATAAGTTTGCTTTCAAACTCTCACCCACTAACTATGGATTCTGGAAAAATATGATTCATCCATTCTTAGTCACCAACCATCTATTTGGTTACATAGACGGAACAATTCCCTGCCCGCCATCACGTACTGCTGCCACCACTGACACCGCATCTATGGACAACCCTAGTTACCCTAATTGGGTTGCCAATGATGCTCATGTGAGAATGCTTCTGATCTCCACTATTTCTGAAGCATCCTTCCAACATGTTCAAGGCCTTACCTCCCGGGATCTCTGGCTCTCTCTTGAACGAGCATATGCACCACATAACTCTTCCAAAGAATATACACTAAGAACCCCAACTGTTGAAGCTTGAGATGAAAGGTGATGAAAGTCCCTCTGCTTACCTTACTCGTGCACAGGAGTACGCCACCGCTCTAGCCAACATTGGAGAACCATTCAAAGACAAAGATTTAGTCATGCTTGTAGTTGCAGGTCTACGTCAAGAGTACACAGGTTTAAAACAAACTCTTATAGCTCGCTCCCCACCTGTGATGTTCAATGAATTATATGGTTTGCTAAGTGACTATGACTACATGGTCTCTAGTCACACAGCTACTACTCCTCAAGCGTTCACGGCTGCCCTCGCTGGTCCTGCACCTACTCCAGCAGGTACTCCACAAAACTCACAATTCGCTGTTGTCCAACATATGGCAGCCCAATTAGGGTATCAACTCAGCCCTCTAATACAGCAGACCAGCCAATCTCAGGCCTTTATTGCAAATCGTTCCTCAAATAATTATCATGGAAATCGGCGTGGCAGTTCACGTGGTAACTACCGCGGAATAATAACAAAAATCGAGATGATTTTCGTGGAACTGGTGGCCAAAATCGCCAACCATCTTTTGCGTGGGCATCAAAGCAAAACACAGTCTATGGTCATTGTAACAGGTGTGGTATAGCCCACATCCCAGCTTTGTGTCCAAACAGATCTGGTTCAAACTCCACACAGGGTTTGTCACAGCCAAATTATGCTGCAAATTATGCGGCTCTCTCAAGTATTGACTCAGCCTCCGGTTCAACATGGAACCCTGACACCGGGGCAAATGGTCATGCTACTCCAGATTTAACAAACTTGGATCACTCAGAAGTATATAATGGTTATCACTCACTTCATGTTGGCGACGGTAATCCTCTTCCCATCTTTCATATTGGTTCATCAAAAATCTATTCCTCCAACAAAACGTTTAAACTTTCTAATGTTCTTCATGTACCCGCACTTAAAAAGAACTTGCTATCTGTACAACAATTTTGTTTAGACAATAATATTTTCTTTGAATTTCACTCGTCTTTTTTTGTTGTGAATGACGAGTCTACACGTACCATCCTACTCACGGAAGGCCTTTATACTCTTCGCTTGCCTCAGTTGAAGTCTCTTCCATATGTTTCTTTCACAGCCACCAAAGCATCCTCAACAATTTGGCACCATCGTCTTGGACATCCTCATACTCGTATTTTTAATTCTATTGTTTCTAGTAATCGTTACCTGTTTCACCTTTTTTATGTTGTGACTTATGTTCTTCTTGTCAAATGGGGAAGTCCTCCAAATTGTCTTTGAACCTTTCAAAATTCCATAGTAATAACATGTTGGATTTGGTTTATTGTGATGTTTGGGGTCCTGCTCCATCACGTTCTTTTGATGGACACGGGTTTTTCATGTTATGCGTTGATCATCACTCACGATATATGTGGTTTTACCCCTTGACTCAAAAATCTGATGTTTACTTAACCTTTAAATCATTTGTGCTTATGGCAGAACGACAATTTAACACTAAGCTTAAAAATGTGCAAACTGATTGGGGGGGGGGGGAGAATTTCGCAACCTTACACCATTTTTCACTTCACTTGGTATTATACATCGACGCCCGTGCCCGCACACAAGTGAATAAAATGGCATTGTTGAGCGTAGAAACCGCCACGTTGTTGAAACGGGCCTTGCCCTTTTGGCTCATTCCAACACTCCACCGTGTTTTTGGAGTTTTGCTTTCGAGACGGCTGTTTTCTTAATAAATCGTTTGCCCTCTCGAATTAACTCCAACAAATCATCCTTTGAATATGTTTTCAAACGACCACCTGATTACTTTTTTCTAAAGGTCTTTTGGATGTCAATGCTTTCCCTACCTACGACCATACAATCGACACAAAATGGATTTTCGATCCACCTCAGGTGTTTTTCTCGGCTATAGCCCAATACATCATGGGTATCGGTGTTTGGATCTTAATACCGAGCGCGTGTACATTGCACGTCACGTTCGATTCAATGAACTCCATTTCCCCTTTACACCTAAACTTACCCAACCTGCCACCGAGCCAACCTCTCCCTACTACTCCTCCTACCCTGACCCTCCTGAATTTCATGACATATCTTCACCACCCACCCCAACCCCCATGGCTGCAACAACCCCCATGGCCAACCCAAACCCAACAACTACAACCCACACACCCACAACAACCCCCACAGTCAACCCCGCTTCCACCTCTACTTCCACGTCCATGTCTCAATCCACTCCACAACCTCCTCAACCATACCCTCATCCATCCAACCTTCGCCAAAATCCAAAACCTTCAACCCGTTATGATCCATCTGTCTACCATACTTCTGCTGGTCCTTCCCAACCTTTCGACCCGTCTCTATTTATTCTCAAGAGAAAGGGTACATTGGTGTATGTTCTTGTTTACGTGGATGATATTATTGTTACAGGGAATAATCCACAAGCCATTACTGACATCATTAACAAGTTGGGCACTACGTTTGCAGTTAAGGACCTTGGTAATTTGCATTTTTTATTGGGAATTGAAATCATATCTTCTGGAAAGAATCTCATTCTATCTCAGCGAAAGTATATATGTGATTTAATAAACACAGCAGGTTTAGCCGAATGTAAATCCGTTCCATCTCCCATGAGTAGCTCGCAATCCTTGGCTCTTGCTGACAGTCCTTTGCTTGCTGATCCTACCAAATATCGCCAGACTGTTGGTGCTCTTCAATATGCAACTCTTTCTAGACCTGACATAACCTTTGCGGTCAACAAAGTTTGTTAGTTCATGCATTCTCCCACAGTAAATCATTGGTTAGCTGTCAAAAGGATCTTACGATATCTTCAAGGTACCTCTCACTACGGTCTTTTTATTCGCCAGAACTCCAGCTCTACTCTTCAGGCTTTTACTGATGTAAACTGGCGCACGACCTTGCAAGCTTACTCTGATGCTAAATGGGCCGGCTCTCCAGATGACCGTCGGTCCACGGGGGGGGAGGTTCTAATCACATCTCGTGGAATGCTCGCAAACAATGAACGGTCTCGCGATCTTCAACCGAATCCGAGTATAAAGCGCTTGCTGACACTTTTGCAGAAATAACTTGGCCTCAAGCTCTCCTAAATGAACTCGGTATTATCTCCAAAGTCTCACCCACACTTTGATGTGATAATCTAGGTGCAACATATCTCTCTGTCAATCTTGTATTTCATGCTCGCACTAAACATGTTGAAGTCGATTATCACTTTGTTCGTGAACAAGTTGCTCAAGGGAAATTGGTAGTTCGGTTTATCTCCACACATGATCAGATTGCAGATGTTTTTACCAAACCTCTACCATCGCAAAGGTTTTTGCTGTTAAGGTCCAAGTTGCAGGTCGTTCCCCGCCCTCAACTTGCGGGGGGGGGGGGGGGATGTTAGACAATATATTTAGCTAGTAGTTTTATATTCTCTATTCCTAATGGTATCTAAGTGTAATATCTATTCCTATATATAGGCCTTCCTGTAACTGGTTTTATTTGATAATATCAATCATTATTCTGTGTTAATAGAAATTAATAGTCCTTCCATGTTGAAAGAGATTGAAGTGGATGGATGTGATAGCCTTGTGAATCTGTTTCCAACCAATCCAATGACATTATTAAATCATTTGAAAAGACATAGAGTTGAAAGATGTGGTTCAGTTGAAGAGATATTTAACATAGACTTGGGATGTGGTGTTGAAGTCGAGCTGGTTAGCAGCAACTTGAGATGGATTCAATTGTATCAGTTACATAAGTTAAAAGAGGTGTGGAAGATAAAACATGGTGAACTCGAGTAGTAGTCTCCTCATTCATGGCATTGATGGATGTAAGTGGTTTAAAAATGTATTCAGACAAACCAACACCAACATAGATATGAGAGCACTAACAGACGTTACAATAAAAGATCGTGCTGAAGAAGAGGTACAACTTTCACTTGTTCCATCTTTAAATATCCTCACGTCGATCTTAAGTTGTTTCTTATGTTTTAAATTACTCGTATAAGTCTTTTTCTTTCCTCAAAATAAAAACCAATTATCTATCCGATAAAAAGAATCCAACTATGTATACCAAACTATGTATACCATGTATTGACTATCAAAATAATCTGTGTTAACTTTTAAATAATACAAAGTCACATGTAAACATTAGTAATTCACATGTGATCATTTGATTGAACTCTAAACACCTTCAACCTACCCTTCTTTCCTTATTTAAGGGACCACATTGATACGAATCTCATGTATAAATGCAGGTTATTACATCTGCTGTTGCATTCCCGTCCAATCTAATGTACACTTACCATTATGTTCATAAACTTTTTTTATGTCGCTATAATGTTGTAGAAGTGGTTTTTGAGATAGAGTGTCCAAGTAGCATGGATTCGGTTACAAATATAATACGGATAAGAATCAACCACTATTACCGAATCTCCGGTATTTAGAGTTGTTTGGTATGAAGGGAAAGGTTATGATTAGTAAATGCCCACAAATAACGGTGTTCACAGCCGGTGAGTCAATAGCCCCCAGGCTCAAGTACATACATACAAACTTGGGCGAACATAGTCTTGAATGTGGCCTGAACTTTCATGTGACTACTAGTTTGGATCAGGTATATTTTTCCTAATTATACTAAGATACACTTTAGGTTTAGTAGTGATTGCATAGTGTATCTTTGAACGTCGTAAGAAAGTCAACATAGCTCCAAACGTTTCCAAATCAGTCACATCTTGATCAACATAAGCACAAATGTTGTGCTTTTTATCAAACGGCAATAAGATCACTTCAGCTTGTTGATCTTGTTGTTGTGGTTGTCCTTGTGGAGGTTGTTCTGGTGATGGTTGATTTTGTTGTTCTTGATCAGCCATGTTTTACTGTATAAATAAAACCGAATATGAGAATAGATATCAAAATATATAATTAAAAGATATGTGTAATTAATCTATTTACGCGTATTAGACGATTTAAATCCTTTAATTAAATTAAATGAATATTGAAATTAATTTATTTAATAAATGTCATTCGTTGGAAATCACACTGATTCGTTACAATAAGATAAAGAATCAGGTGATTCACTATCAAGTAAATACTTTAACGAACTGAACATAGCGAATTACTATTTAATTTTGAAGAATTACACTCTAGTTCGTTATATTTTAAGCGAATCCATATATGATTCGTGTAACATCTTATTCGCTAATCAAGTTCGTGTAATATCTTAACGAATTGGACACGAAACAGTCCCAATTCGCTAAGACTAACGAATGGTCATAATTAATACTTGTTCTTTGACCCATATGATCAAAGTCAAAATTACGATGAACACAAATAGTCAACAGTATAATCACAAATCCAATTAGGCCATAACTATCGTCGAATCATCGCAATAATGAGCTCGTTGTACTTGAAATTACGTTCGTAATCGAAGATGAATGAGATTAAGACTCAAAATCTCTAAGTACATAGGTTAGACGAACCCACTGTAAACACCGATAACACAAAACTATAATTAACCCGGCAAACAACAATCAAATCATGATTGAAGCCCACCAAGGGTATCGGAATATGATTCCGATCACAATGACATCAAAATCATATAGTTCTTCAACATAAATTATACTAAAATGGATTTCAAAACTTCGGAAACCCTTAAACCCTTAACAGTTCATCATTTAACTATCAAATCTTAGCCATTTTTGACAAAAATTAGATCGCCATGATCGGCTATACCTTAGAAACTCAAATATATCCTTGAAATATCCAAACAAGAAAGTCGAGATTTCAGAGAAAATTTGAACAGGGTTTCTTAAAGGTGAAGGAAGAAGGCGAACAGTGGAAGACTGTTCGTTATTCTTGTCTTATTTAAACCTTGCACACAACTCGAGGTACAACTTGTACGAATCAGACGATTCGTTTAAATTAAAGTTAACGAATTAGCCCATTCACTAACTCAATTCGTTATCTTATTGTTGGCGAATCGCTACTTGATTCGTTAAATTAAAGGTAGCGAATCAAGACATGATTCGTGTCATGATTCGTTAAATATGCATAACGAAAGGATGATTCGTTACAGAGTGCGGAAGCGAATTAGGTTAGCGAACCAGAAGCTAGTTCGCTAAAGAATCACCTAGTTCGTTATCCATAAATAACCAATTAGATTCTAATTAAAAATTCTTTTATTTAATTTTAAATTAAATAATTAAATGAATTAAATAATTAAATAAATAAATAAATTAGGTTATCGAGAATCTTTTTATCCCGACAACCAAATACTTTAAAAAACGTTTCAGTTTACCGAAACATAACTTAAAAATAATAAAAAAATATTTTTAGTATTTTGGAAAAATTTAAAGAATTAAAGAATGTATTTACAAAAGAATATCCGAATCATAAAAATAGACAATCTTTTTGTGTTTTTCAATGATTTTATCAAAAGCAGTACATATTTTTGTATTTTTGTTGAGTTTGAGCAGAGAATCATATTGACCAAATTGCCCTTCCATCACAGTTTTATATTTTAGCGATATTATGACTGGCGATAAGTCGGTCATTGGTATTGTTGTCCACATAAATCTAATAACACACATTCAAGTATTTTTGTGATATGATTAAATTGTTCAATTAAAGCACAGAATATCAGAAACTATCAGCCTCTAATCTCGGTTCAAGTTTAATTTGATTTTTGCCAAATCACCCCAACTTGACTTAAACCATTATATTGTTGATCAAAAATTTTGATACCAATTTTTGAAATTTTGAGCAATGCATCAAGTTTCCTTTACTGTGAGTGAGTATGCACGAGTCCATCTGTCGGCTTACATACATTGTATCCCCTGGGGTCCGTTTCTTAATGGTATTAAGACGCACGCAAGGGAGGAACAATTGTATGACTAACAGCGGATTTTGATCAAGTCAGTAATTTAAATTGTACGAAGTACAGCGGTGATCAAGTTTTATGACTTTGGGTTTGCTTCTTGAAAGCGAGTGAAATATCCATGCTTATGAATACCCAGATGATTAAGCCGCATAAAGACTCACAGTGTCCAGAATCCTAACGCTTGTTATTTGCTTTATTTAATTTTTGGGTGATCAACAAATATAAGGCTTGAGTATGACTGGTTATTACATTTCTGCCATCCTCACCGAGACTTTTGCTAGAGACTAACACCTCTTTCAATTTGGCGTTTCTTTATGCTTATATCACATAATTTACTCTACTGGGTTGTTTTAAGACCTACCAATGCACCAATACAATTAAGCACACAGTCTTTTAAGCTTACTTTTTGCTGGATTTGGGGTAAAGATAATCAATGTACTATCATGTTCTCTTTTTGCTTCAAAAACTCAAAATTTTGAGGAGCATAAAGTAAAGAAAAGATAAATTTAATCGCCCCAGTTAACTTAAGTTTATAAATAAATGGCTAACCATCAATTCACAAGTGAATAATAGGACCAAGACATGCAAGCATGCTTCACAAACTTAAATAACCGACATAATTTTCAGCGAGAAAATAAAATAAAAACGCATGCAAAAATCTTTTTGGTTTTTCTTTATACAAACTTTAAAAACACAATATTTTTGTCTTTTGCAAATTTCTTATAAACAAAATAACTTTCACAATCTTTTTGGATTTTCAGATTTTTCTATACAAAACATAAATCACATTCTTTTTGGTTTTTCAAAATTTTAAAATGTTTTTGGTTTTTCTAAATATTTAAACGAAAAACATTAAAGAACAGAAATCACAATATTTTTGAATTTTGAAATTTTTTAATTTTTTAACAGAAATCACAATATTTTTGAATTTTGAAATTTTTTAATGTTTTTGTATTTTATCTATACAAACGAAAAACACACTCTTTTTGTATTTTCTAGATTTTCACCCCCTAAAACCAAAATAAATTTTAAAAAAATATGACAGAAAATAAAGATAGTCAACCATGCTTAAGGATATCAGCGAGGGTCTTTAATTCGTTTAAATCAAGCAAAAATTTAAAACGCCTTTTGTCAAAAGCTTTAGTAAACAGATCGACTTTCTGAAAGTCAGTATGTACTTTCTCAAGATCGATTAATTTCTTTTCATAGCAATCCCGTATAAAATGATATCGAATTTCGATATGTTTCGATACCCAGTATGTACGGAATTCTTTGTAACACCCCGTAACCGCAGCGGAAACGTAAACGGGATGCAACAGACACCTCTGATATCAACCACATTGTTTATAAAGAAAACTGAATACATTAATATACTTCAAATTACATTATCTCATATTTCATTACCGTCTAGGTGATACACACATCATACAATACGATACATAATTCTATTTATTATAATGTATCCTAACATCCCGCCCGCAAATCTTACACACATCAAGCACTTAGCACGTAAGCAATCACTTCATCTTAATTGTACCTGAAAAGCATGTGAGAAAACGGGTCAACTACGAATAGTTGGTGAGTTTCACAATTCGGGTAAACCATGATAAATCATTATCAAAATATAATATTATCGATGTAATTATGCTGAGCCCACAAGTGAAACCTCTGACTATCACACACAACCCCGTGGCATACTCCGCCCACGAACCTGCCCCAAACCGCTATGTCTAACATTACATAGCAAAATATATATAACACCCAAAATAGACATGTGCAACTGGCTGGGAAACATCAGCAAATCCATGCCGGACCAGTTGGTTTGTCGGACCAATAGTACTATCCACACTCTACCGGCTTTCAGTTAATCACTCGGGTTCCGGGGCCTTAGAATGTTAGCAACTCAGACAATTACCATCTTAGTACATTTCCGTACGATTCCCGTACAATAAAATATATATAAATCAACGCAAATCCATGCGTTCAGTATGTACTTAAACATTTCAGTAGTAACATGCTTCCGCCCCGGGAAAATATTTGAAAACAATTCAGAAAAAAAGGGGGCTCGTGAAACTCACCTTAGCACATGCAAGCAGGTAACAACAATCATTATCAGTTAACACGTCCAATCTGTAATATGATCCCTACGATCGTTACTATACACTCATTATTAATATAACTTTAACCAAGTTAACCGGTACATCTGGGGACACCGTTAACCCAGCACTGTACCCGTTCTAGGGGCAAGGTTAACCCAGAAACACTTCTCCGGACTCAGATTGTGATATCGTTTAGAGTTCAACAGTCAAATTTTCTAATAGCTTGTTTTCCCCGTTTTGCGTGCCTAGCACGGTTACCTGTTATTATGTTTCAAAAATGAGTTTGGTCACACACGACCCGAAAATAGTGGTTGACTGATAATTTAATTAAAGATGTGAAATTATAGCTCGGTTTAGACGCCCCGATTGGCCGCGGGACCCGTTTCCGTCTTTAGCGTACCGGAAACTGTTAAATCGGACAAAAATTACCCAAATCATCCGAATTATTTTCTGATGATTTATTTTTACTTTTTTAACTCATTTATATGAAAATAGTCCATTTTTAGGGTTTTCATACACCAGTCAGCTCGTTTAAGCGAGTTTTACCGGTTCACTCGTTTTAAGCTTTAAAAGTTTGTTTTTGCACAAATAATTATCCGTTTAATATCGGATCTTGAAATTTTGCACAAATCACTTTTTGACAGTGGGGAATTTTATAAAAATTATTTCCAGAATTAATTTTTATATTTAAAATTTATTTATCTATTTTTAAACACCATTTAAACACTAAATATGTAGTAAATACCAAACGATCTTAGAAAAATCCCAAATTTTTCCTGGATGTCCCCTGCCATCCACATAGTCCCCTGTAATTTTTCCAGAACCAAAATCTTCTTTTACATGCCATTTTCACTAAAACCGAGCTAGAAAACCCTAGAACTCGTTTAACCGAAAAGCCTACTTAGACTTCTCCAACTGACCCGAAATTTTGTGTGTGACTTATACATGTTATAAAAAGCTTATCTGCAATTTTCCAGAATTTTTCATGATATTTAACTATTTTTCACCATTTTTGGCCAAAACCGAGCATTAAATTCACCAAATATTCATCCTTTGTCCAAAAATTACCAAATATTCACAGAACTCATATTTTCATATATCTAACACCTCTGTAAAATTTCATGACCTAACTCTAAACACATCACAATCTGTCCAAATCTCCAAAACCGAATATACCTTTCGTTTTCCGCCACTACAAGCTACAAACTCGTCTTTCCGCCTTATCTACCACTAAATACAGAACCTACAACCAACATACCACAATACCAAGCAAGTTACACTCACGATCAAGCCATTTCTTTCATGGTTTCGGTTATGATTCCAAAAACAAAGATTTAACCGTAAAAATTCGTTTTTGATTCGTTTAACTCCTTTCTTGGACCAAGATCCCTTGTATAACCCGTATACATCACTTGATCATGCAAGAATCGGTTTTCATCATTGAAACCTCATTTTCTTACAAACCAACTCAAGAAACGAAGATGGAAACGTGATTAACTCGATTTTTTACCTTGTTTTCTTGCTACAAACTCTCGGTTTTGGATCATGATCTTGAGATAGGGTTGAAGAACATGGAAGTGTTGTTGAAAAAAAGAAATAAGACAATGGGGTAACACCCCTAATGTCCGATCGGTTTAGTTAGGGGGGTGGGGTGGGACTCACCTCTCCATTCTAGGCCACATGTTTGGATTTCGGATATCCGGATAATGTTTTGGATAATCTGGTTCAGTTCGTTTTTCGATTAAATGTTTAATTCGGCTTAAAACGAGGCTAAAACGGTCGTTTTTCGGCTTAAAAATGAAATTTATATAAAACCGATTTAAAAACTTTAAAAACTTAAACCATGACATTTATTAACTTAAAACATCATATTATTAATAATTGCGCATCTTTTTCGGCTTGATCGATTGTCTCTTGCTCGGTTTGGTATTAAGGTTTCGTTTAACGTACCGACGTACCATTAAATCGAAATTCTTTTTCTGTGCCGTACTTTACTTATCCCGAAGCATTAATGCTTCGTAAACATCACTAAATATCATAGATATCGTCTATAATTGAACCCTCGATTCGTTCGGGTTTCAATAACTATCGATCGATTATTCGCATGTTCAATACGATGAATTATATATTCACGTACAATCAATACAGTGAGTCATGTATTCTCGTATAATTACTATGGTAATTCTTGTACCCGACATTAAATTTAACGTAACGATGGTCTACCGGTTAGGGTATACCGGGTTTCGTCGGAATCGTTACATTCTTGGTGATACTAATAGCAGCAGAATTATCAATCAAAATAGAAGTAGTAAGAAACTTCAAACCGTAGTCGCGAAGATGTTGTTGTATCCACAAAACCTGGGAACAGCAACTCGAGGCTGCAACATACTCAGCTTCGGCGGTTGAAGTGTAGACCGTTGTCTGCTTCTTACACTGCCAGGAAACAAGCCGGTTTCCTAAAAATTGACATCCTGCAGTCGTAGACTTGAAATTGATCTTGCATCCTCCATAATCTGAGTCTGAGAAGGCAGTAAGATCGAAAGTATCATCCTTGGGGTACCACAACCCGATGTCTGGATTTCCCCTCAAATACTGAAGAATTCTCTTGACTGCAGCTAGGTGAGTCACTCGTGGACTTGTTTGATACCTAGCACAAAGACAAACAGCAAACAAAATATCAGGGCGAGAAGCCGTTAAATACATTAAAGAACCAATCATAGCACGATAAAGGGTCGGATCAACGGAATCCTCCAATTCATCCGGTGATAAATTGTGCCCTACTGGAAGAGGAGTAGAAGGGATTTTTCCGGCAGAAATCTTGAATTGGATCAAGACGTCGTTCACATACTTAGTCTGGTGAATAAAAATTCCGTGAGTAGACTAGTGAACCTGCAACCCTAAAAAGAAATTCATCTCTCCCATCGAGCTCATCTCGAACTTTGTTTGCATGGACTTCTCGAACTCCTTACACAATGTGTCATTTGTAGACCCAAAAATAATATCGTCACCAACAGTTTTATGAAATAAAGTGCAGTCGATAGTCCCTCGTTTGAAGCCATTATCAGTCAGATGGTCGGCGAGCGTGCCATACCAAGCTCTCGGGGCTTGATGTAGACCATGCAGGGCCTTGTTTAATCGGTAAACACGGTCCGGATAATCAGGATCTTCAAAACCAGGTGGTTGTTGAACAAACACTTCCTCGTGTAATTCACCATTGAGAAAAGCACTCTTAACATCCATTTGATAGACCTTGATATTCTTGTGAGCAGCATAAGCCAGGAAGATTCGAATCGACTCTAATCTTGCAACTGAAGCATATACCTCTGTGTAATCAATACCCTCTTGCTGATGAAAACCTTGCACCACTAGACGTGCTTTGTTTCTGACAATCACCCCTCGATCGTCCTTCTTACACTTAAATACCCACTTAGTCGGAATGGCTTTCTTGACTCTAGCAGGTTTGTCTATTGAGTTCCAAACACCCAAACGTGCAAATTGATGTAATTCTTCTTGCATATCTTCTACCCAAGAAGGATCTTCAAGTGCCTTACGAGCTGTCGTTGGCTCAACTTGAGATAGAAAGCAATAGAATTTAGCAAGATTTACAATTCCCGAAGAATGTAAGTTAGTGTAAGCACACAATATGTTATTATCACTTGACGAAGCAACTTGATGACGTGTACGAACGCCCACATCAAGTACTCCAATGATGTTTTCCTGTGGATGATATCCATGAATCCGAAGAGTGGGATTCTCAGGAACAACAACATTATCAAATAAGTTAGTGTAATGGTCACCTAACTCGGAAGATGAAACATTATCACTGTCAAGATCAATAACTTGATCTTCAGCTTGATCATCATCAGAAGAAATAGAAACATTATCAATAGCAACTGGAGAAACAACTTGAGGTTCTTCAGTTGGAGCATCTGGTTGAGCTTCAACATCATTAGAACATGAAAATCTTGGAATGGTCAAATGATCTTCAAAGTATGCACGAACTAGATCTTCGTCAATGTGTTCAGTCGAAGGAGTAAATGAATTAAATAAACTATCGTAGTCAAACATCCAGTCTGGACCTTTCCCTTGAGAAGAAGTTGTGTACTTTTGACAGTCCACATGGTACCATTCTTCAACACGACCAGATGTGAAATTAAAAACCCTTTTCTTTGGAGATGCATATCCCAAGAAATACCCTTCGATAGCTTTTTTTTCAAATTTACCCGAATCCTTCTTCAACATTGTAAACGGACACCCAAATGGTTCCAGGTACTTTAAATTAGGTTTTCTATTATTTAAGAGCTAGTAGCTTGTTTTCTTGAGTCGTTTCACAGTTAGAACTCGAATAAGCGTATAACAAGCTGTATTCACTGCCTCATTCCAGAATTGGACAGGAAGCTTTGAATCAGCGAGCATAGTGCGTGCAGCTTCAATCAGAGTTCTATTTTTCCGTTCAGCAACACCGTTTTGTTGAGGTACATAAGGTGCACTATATTCACGGTAAATTCCCTTTTGAATACAAAAGAAATCCAATATAGTGTTTTTGAATTCAGTACCATTATCACTTCGGATTCTCCTCAACTTTTGTTTATACAGTGATTCGATCTTAGTAATAAGGTTTTGTACCAAAACCGGTGTTTGATCCTTCGAACTCATAAATAACACCCACGAGTATCTTGAATAATCATCAGTCACTACAAGACAATACCAGTCTCCAGAAATACTCGCATGATTCACAGGACCAAACAAATCCATATGAAGTCGTTCAAGAGGAGTATCAATGAAATTCAATAACTTAGAGGGATGTGTCTTCTTCTTCTGCTTGCCCTTTTTGCATGCAACGCAGTGATCGGATAACTTAAAATTCTTTAACGAGACACCCTCAACTAAGTCATTTGCCATTAAATAATTCATCTTTCTGACATGTATGTGACCCATTCTACGATGCCATAGAATCGAGTCTTTCTCGGTTGCTTTCGAGACAAAACATGTTTCGATCGATGTGGATACCTTAGAACTCATATTTAAGACATAAATATCATTTGATCGTGGTGATCGCATGACAACCATGTCCTCGGGAATAACATAACCCGGTTTCAAGATAAGACATTCTTTGTCAGTAAATATCGTAGTGTACTTTTTATCACAAATCTGCGATACACTCAATAAGTTATGATCAACTTTGTCACAATAATTCACTTTCTCAAACGTAATGTGACCATTTGAAACTTCACCCTCTTGTGTGATCATGCCTCCAGAATTCCCAGCGAACGCTACATAACCCCCTTGAATATATCTTACGTTGGTTAACAGGTCGAGATTCCCAGTGATATGACGAGAACATCCGCTATCCATGATCCAGTTTTCACCAGAGATGGTCTTGGATGAAACCTACACACAAACAAAAGTGATTAGTTCAAAAAGGCAGCCCAGGCCTCAGTCTTGGGCACCTTTTGGTTTTCTCTTTGATCATTAACTTGTACAGATTTCAACTGTTGTTCAGTCACTTGTGAATAAGTTACATGCTTCCGAGACTTTCGTCTTAAATAAGCTGCCTGAACAATGTTTGAATTTTTGTTCTGACATATGGGTTCAGTTGGAACGAATTTTGGTTTCACTTGACCATGTGTCTCATTGACCTGAAGAACCTTCCGCGGATTCACATTAGAGAACAATATATGAGTATCATCAGCATACGACACAGGTCGTTTCAGGATCTCCTTGACCAATGGAATTGGCTTAGATTTGTCCTTGATAAAAGGATGAAGATTCTGATAGTTCTGCTGACTACAATTCCTCACAACATGACCCTGTTGACCGCATAAGAAACAAGTTCGCATGCCTACATGATGATGTTGAGAAGTAATTGGAATAAATGATGCAGACGGTTGATGATGACTCACATTTTTGGTCATAATTTTTGCAAACTCATCAGATAATTCAGACTTCTTCTTTAGGTAAAAATCTAAATTAGAACAGTTCGAAAAACTTTTTAGTGTATCTGTCCCATTTGACTTCACAAAGTTAATTTTCTTAGCTTGTTTTAAAAATTGTTTTGCCTTAGTCAATGGGTCAGATTGAACTGATGTTTTTGTTTGAGCATACACACGTTCAAGTTCTTGAATTTTTGAAGTTTCATTGACAAAAACACTCTCAATAAGTTCAGGTTTGATGATACTTATTGGAATATCTTTTTCTGTGAACATCGTGTCAATTCCTTTTAACTTAAAAACTCTAGCCAATGAAGACTTAGAACTCGGAGGATTAATGAAACGCATTAAGTCCTCGTCAGAAATCTTTGGTTTAACTGACTTCTTTGCCTTCACAGAGTTCACTTTCATCGGATTTTCCTTTTTCACTTGAGGTTTAAGTGAACCATACACAGTTTCCTCAAATTCTTGAGGTTCGCAAAGAATATGATTAGAACTAGGAATGTTCTTATTCTTGTGTATTATTTCAGGTTTTAATACATCCTCAATAATCACTTTGTCAACATTTTCAACAAAGACCTTTTTACTTTCCACATGAGGTTTTTGAGGAGCAACTTGGGGTTTGACATTTTCAGGTTTAACCAATTTAGGTTTTTCAGAAATCACAGATTCTTTTTGAATCAAATCCTCTTCTTTTCTTGCAAAAGGATTGATTTTATAATCATTATGGAAAGGTGGTGGAATTTCAACAAAACCAATACCTTTTTTAAAGTCCTTTTGTTTTCCAGAAACTTTGATAATTTCATTCAACAAAAACGAAGAATTTCGAAATTTACCCAACTTGTTCTTCAACTCAAGAACCTCATTCTCAAGCTCAGTTATCTTAGAACGATGTTTCAAGATTTCCTGAAACTTTTGGTCATTAATGGTCATTTTCACAGATAACTCGGCTTTGAGATCGTGGTTACTTGTCGACAATGCTTCAATCTTTTCTCGAGATCTCCTTTGAGATTCAAGAGATTGTCGATAAGTATCCTTAAGAGAAGCAATCTCTCTTATTAGACTATCATTTTGATTTTTCAATGCTTCTAACTTAGATTTGTTAGATTCACAGTCAACACATGATGCTTTAACAAATGAAGTAGCAGAAATAGAGTTACTAACCTCATTGATCTTGGCCATGAAAGCAAACATTGATTCGGAAGACTTGTCGCAAGAGTCGTCAGAATCAGAACCAGAATCATTATCGGAAGACATCTCACTACCAGTTGCATCTTGACAATCTTTATGTAACCCAAACATAGCCAAATTTGCTTGAACATCATTGCATAGTAACCGTTGTGACCAGTCGGTTCCATCTGCTAACATTGCTTGTGTTGTAGAAGAAGATGGTTTCTTTTCAGCATCACTTCCTCGTGGTGTAGAAGCATTTTGACTTTGACCATGAGGTCCAGTGTATTCTTTCCTTGGTTTGTCACATTCCTTCGCGAAATGCCTAAATTCTTGACAATTATAACACTTTACTTTTAATTTATCAAAACCCAACTTCTTGTTTAAAGCTGGAAGATCTTTTCCAGTTCTCTGCATGAATCTTTTAACCTTACGAACGATCATAGCCATGTTCCATTTTAAATCCATGATTTTTAGATCATCTGGATCTATCTGATCATAGTCCTCATCTGTTAAATCACTTGTGGCAATCTTACTACTTACTAAGTTTTCATATGAAGACATAAAAGCTGTCAGAAAAGCAAAGTTTTGCTCAGCTTCCTTCATATTAACACTAGGTGGTGTAGCAAATGGATTTGTATTAGTTGAACTACCAAAACCACCCGAATTACCAGTAGAGTAGAAACAAACTTTTGGATCATTAAACATAGTTGATTCTTTTTCACTAGCAGCATGAGTAAGAACAGCAGTGATTGGAGAGATCGTTGAACTAAGAGGCATACTTCCACCATAGAAAGCTGGATCTTGATTTTCTTTGGAGGATTTTTGACACTTAAGATCATATTCTCTAGCTTCGATCTTTTATAGAAATTCAAGTGCCGTCAAGTCTTCATTCACAAAATAGTCATTCTCTTTCAAAACCATTAGAAATGTTGAGTAAGAACTTGGAAGCACACTTTTAATAGTGTCAATTTTATCCCTTTCAGAAATTTCCATTTTCATTTTGTCCATTCAGCAATTAAATGACTAAATCTTGTAGTCATCTCTTCAACTATTTCTCCTTTCAATAAATTAAAGTTTCGAAACTGAAACTTGAGCATCACTTTCTTACTCTCAGCTGTGTTTCCCATGCTTCTCATACGCAGATGTTGAAATAAAGACGCACATCTCTTGATACTACCAACTTGATGAAAGATATTTTCTGGTAATGCCATAGTCAGAGTAGAATAGGCTTTTATCTCGATTTCTAAAGCTTTCTTCTCTTCTTGTGAGTATTGAGAAACAGCTTTAGGAGTATACCCAATAGTTTCATTACCAATCATTGGTGTCACATAAACTTCATCAAGACAGTAAGAACAATCAGGATGAACAGATCCCAAATGTGCACGAAACCGAGGTTCCCACTTGGAAAAGTCACTAAACTTCATCAATCTTGGACATTTAGAATGCGAATCTATCTTGGTATCAAGTTGCAACATCTGTTGCATCAACATGTTTTGAGACGCTAATGCATATATGCCAGCCATTTTTGAAAAAATTTTTTTAAAAAAAAATTAAGGTTTAACGTATAAGGATTAGGATTTAACAAACTGTAACTGTAGCGAATTGCAAACAGTTGTAGCGAACTATAAACAGTGTCTAACGAATCAACCCTTAACGAAGTTAAAATTGATCAGTGGCGAAGTAACTTAACGAATGAGAAACTTGTTTAGCGAATCACAAGTCAAGTTAACGAATCAGTGAACAGTTATAGCGAACTGTGAATAGTGTAGCGAATCAAGTCTTAACGAAGTTAAGATTGAAAGTTAACGAATCACAAATAAGATTAATCAACCAAATGACGAAACAGATAACGAATGACAAGTCAACTTAACGAATTAACCAAACGAATCACAAAGGATTAATTTAGCGAATCACAAAGTCAACTTAACGAATTGACCAAACGAATCACAAAGGATTAGTTTAGCGAATCAGATAATAATCAGCAACGAATCGCCAAAATAAACTTAGCGAATCAGCTACAGTGGATTAGCGAATCACACTATAGCGAATCAGGTTGTTACAACCGTTTGTAACAAACTCTGACACCTTATGCCACATGGCAAAGATTGTTAGGACACAAATCCCAAGAAGAAAACGTGTCACACGAATCGGTTAATCTAGTTAACGAACTAGATAACACGAACCAATAACTCACACGAATTGATTAACGAACTAGGTAGCGAAGTAGCAAAATTGATAACGAATCACAGATAAACATATAGCGAATCACCATACAGATGATAGCGAATTACATTCATCTTCAAATCTTCAAACATTCAAAGCAATTTTCCAGAATTATGAACATCAAACTTCGAAACCAGAAACTCAGAAATATGCAAATCTGTAATACTTTCTCATTACTCAACCAAAACACACAATCAACCTATCAAAAAATCCTCGTAATCACCTCGCGATTTCAACACCACAATCCTCGTAATCGATTATTCCCGATAACCAATCCGATTTGACCAAAACACACCCCTGTTTCGGACTTAAACCGAATCCAAATCCAAAACACACAAATCCAATCCAAACCTCAATTCCATTTAACCAAACCTCTACAATACATTAACCAACACGAATTCAATCCAATTCGTCCATAATTCAACCAATTCAAACCAAAATTGATTCAAAAACTATAAAACAGAAAAACTTAATTAACAATAATAATTGAAACACCAAATCAAGTGTAAATCGAGCACCAACTGCTCTGATACCACTTGTTGAAGCCCGTATCAATAACAATAAACAGATCTCATATCTGTATCTATACTATTAATATGTTTTTGGATCTAGCTCATGATTAACATCGATTCAGTTTTATAAATATGTGTATATATTATCAATATATTATCAGTAATGTTTGTATAATATTAAGTGAAGCTTGAGAGAGAGATTGAACAGCAGTTCGTTAGCTCAAAACTTATATTAAAAGTGAACAGTAGTTCACTATATATAGAAGGTGATCTGGTTCGCTAACATCCCCTAGCGAACCAGCTTCCCCTTCGTTACATAAATAATCATAGCGAAACACCCCCTGATTCGTTAACATCCCCTAACGAATCAGGAGGGAATACATTACTTGGCTAGTTCGCTAACATCCCCTAGCGAACTAGCCTTTAACTTAGCGAACTGGCTATTAATTACATTAATTATTACATTATTTAATAAACAAAAATGTTAACAATAAATACAAAGACTCTAGACACAACACCGTGCACTAACAGTTGCGAAGGACATAATCTCCTACATTGAATTCGCAAATGTGCCTCACCATCCAGAATGCCTATAAATAGTGGCTCATGTTGCACTCATTTGGTGTGCCTTGAAAAGAATTCTCTCCGGTTTTCACTTATAAAAACACACACTAACACTCACTTTGAAGATCTAGTGAAGAGTTTGAAGGTTTGGAGGTCATCACCACTAATCATCATCATCAACCATCATTACCATCATTAAGAAGAAGGATTCATCTACATTTGGTTAGATTGTTCCAAGTTTAATCATGTATTTGTTATTAACAATCATCTTAATGTTTATCACTGTGCTCATTATGAGATAAACTCCTTTTACCATCTAAAATCTATGAAGAAGCTTTGTTTTACTTGATAATTAACCAAGACATGTGATGTAGTCTAGTAAAGTACATGGTTATATTACAATTATCTTTTAATGAGAAATGTTTCACCATCTTAAATCACTAAATCAAAGTTAGTGGTTGTCAATATCATTGGCAATCGTTCATGATCGATTCATGTTCTTGAAAGATAGAAATACTTTGATACATTATCGAAACATGGATCCTTTTATTGTACTTAGAAATTATGAGATATAAGTTATGGTGTATTTTTCTAAACCTTGGTAATCCGAAAATGACTTTGCTTAGGATATCAAATTATTTAAAGAAACCATATGTTAACGGAATGTGTAATTATAACCTACATAAATCAACCAAGGGGAGGTTGTGTGATGAACTACAACCACCCGAAGTTGTTAGAATTGGTATTTGAGAAATCAAAGTCAATCCTAATCTTTCTACTTTACGAAACTACTTGTCAACTCAAACCGACATCATTGAGATGGTATGACATTAGGAAATGGTGGACTTTAAAATGCGCATACCATCTCCTTAGTGCCGAAGATGCTCACTTAAGGCTTAAGGGGCTATCTACCATATATTTCTACGGCAAGTTTATCACATGTCTACATATTAATTATCAATGCTAAAATGGAGTGGATTCTTGATCTTAGATGGTAACCTTCGCATAATTGAACAACTCGTTTAGAATCTCTTGTCTCGGTCACCTATATATTATATATATAAGTATTTATATTTTATAAAAAGTTTAAAAATCAACCCCAAAATGATTAAAACCTCCGATTGAAGTAAAACAACGATTTTTATTAGAAACCTTTGTGTCCACGGATCGATACTTGGTTCTTACCAATGCTATTCTACATATACGATAGGTACACTTGCCTATTTTGTGTGTGTTTAGTCTTTGTAGAAATCACTTTTATAAATTTAAAACACGATCTTGTGCAAAAGCAAATCATCCAACCTTTCATATTTTATACCACTAGCACGCACACATCAAAAGTTTTTGGCGCCGTTGCCGGGGACACGGTACATATCTTGATTTCTACGAATCTGCGGAACTTTTAAAATCTAAAACTGTTCAGGCGATCAAATCAAACTCAAACTCTTTCCTTTCTCTCTAAGGGGCCAAGCTCTAGAATGTATAGAATCTATTTCCTCTGGTTCCATCACCACTTGGGACCAGATGGTTGAACAGTTTCTCCTCAAATATTTTCGCCTGACAAAACTGCCAAATACCGAGCCAGCATTACCCGGATTCCGGACCGATGATGATGAATCGCTACACGCAGCAAGGGAAAGATATAAAAGTCTTCTAAGAAGATGCCCACATCATGGACTGAGCGTGTGGCTACAAGTCCAAACTTTCTTTGACGCACAATCCAGTCAAAACAAACAGGCCATCGACCAGATCGCTGGTGGAGACCTGGGATCCAAATCACCTAACGAAGCATTTGAAGTCCTGGAGAAAGCCACGAAGAAGAGTTTCACTTACAACCCACCAAGATCTACACCTACCCATAAAGGAATACACCACGTTGACTCCAACACTCTTGTCACAAAATAGCTTGAAGCTCTTTCTAAAATATTCGAACAATTTCAAGCCGAACTATCAAAAACCAGACTCACCTGTGACACTTGTGGAAGAAGTCATAAGACGAGTGACTGTAAACAAGTCATTATGGCCATGGAAGAAGTCGATTTCATCGCTCGATAGAACAACGCTTTCAGCAATAACTACAATCCAGGATGGAGAAACCACCCGAATTTCAGCTGGAAAGACGGAGGTAACACTCAACCTTTATCCGGATTCGAAAAGAGACCTATGAATCAACCCTTCCAACCTAAACCTCAATTTCAAGATCAAAGTTCTAGTAGCCATCAAAACCCAAGCTACTCGAAGATCGAAGAAATGCTAACCCAGTTGATGACCAAAACAAATGAAGCAGAGAAGAAAGCCGACTCAAGAGCTGTTGATATCAGCGGAGTATTATTAAAACATGAAGCCGATCTCAAAAGTCAACAAGCATCGCTTCAGAACCTAGAAACCCAAATCGGACAAATTGTCCGACAATTATCCGAAAGACCACCTGGCACTCTTCAAGCAATACAATCACCAACCCGAATGCGACCGCTAACGCCGTTACACTCAGGAGGGTACAACCACTGTTGTTCCACCAGCTTTGGAGAAAAAGTCTCCTGATGAAACGCAGGAAAGACTGACCCCAAAAAGCACAGTACAGCCTAAGGAACCAGTCCGAACCTATGTTCCGCCTATTCCATACCCTAGAAGACTGAAGCAGGAGCGATTGGAAGCCCAGTATGGGAAGTTTCTAGAACTTTTTAAGCAACTCCATATCAACATCCCTTTTGTCGAAGCTATCTCTCAAATGCCAAAATACGCCAAATTTCTCAAAGAAGTGCTAACAAACAAAAGGAAGCTGGAGGAGCTCTCGCATGTCATCCTAAGTGAAAAATGTTCAGCTATCCTTCAAAGCAAGCTACCGACAAAGATGACCGATCCAGGGAGCTTTACTATCCCTTGTCTCATAGGAAATTTATCTGTTAGCAATGCCCTGGTTGACCTAAGAGCTAGTATTAATTTGATGCCTTATGCGGTTTTTGCAAAACTATGGATAGGAGAACCAAAGCCCACCCGCATGAGCATTCAGTTAGCTGACCGATCCGTTAAATATCCTCGGGGCACTGTTGAAAACATGCATGTCAAAATTGACAAGTTTGTTTTCCCAGTAGATTTTGTGATTCTAGACATGGAGGAAGACAAAAGTGTACCTCTAATTTTAGGAAGACCCTTTTTAGCCACCGCAAAGGCTATCATTGATGTTTGCACTAGCAAACTCACTCTTAGGGTCAATGACGAGGCAATCACTTTTGACATAGGAAAATCTATGCAATATCGGCAACAACACGATGACACCTTATACTGTGTTGATATCATAGACTCCATCGTAAGTTGCTATATGCGAGATTCCTCCATCAATACTCCCCTAGAAACACAATTCTTAGACAAAACACTAAAAAACCCATTTTAGAAAATGAAAATTTCAATAACAACTACCACGAAGAATCAGAAACGATATACGAAATCATTGAAAACAATGAAAAATCAAAACCATCAATCGAAAAACCACCAGCCTTAGAGTTAAAAGAACTGCCAAACATCTCGAATACGCCTTTCTAGAAAAAGATTCTCAACTCCCAGTAATTATTTCATCTCACCTTTCTAAAAAGGAGAAAGACGAACTTCTTAAGGTTCTCAAAAACCATAAGAAGGCTATCGCATGGAAGATCATGGATATCGAGGGCATCAGTCCTTCGTTTTGTACCCACAAAATCCTCATGGAGGAAGAATACAAACCCGTGGTCCAACATCAAAGACGTCTCAACCCCAACATGCAAGATGTGGTGAAGAAGGAAGTAATCAAACTACTTGACGCCGGATTAATCTACCCGATCTCGGATTCACCTTGGGTTAGTCCCATTCAGGTAGTACCCAAGAAGGGAGGAATAACAGTCGTAATGAACGAGAAGGACGAACTAATCCCAATGAGGACCATCACAGGCTGGCGAGTTTGCATCGATTACCGAAAGCTTAATGATGCCACAAGAAAGATCATTTTCCACTTCCTTTCATAGATCAAATGCTCGAACGATTATCTGGAAAAATGTTCTACTGTTTTCTTGATGGATTTTCCGGATACTTTCAAATTCCCATTGCTCCTGAAGATCAGGAGAAAACTACTTTTACATGTCCATACGGAACCTTCGCTTACCGAATAATGCCATTTGGATTATGTAATGCTCCAGCCACCTTCCAACGCTGCATGGTGGCCATCTTTCATGAAATGATTGAAAACTCTATGGAAGTTTTCATAGACGACTTCTCAGTCTTTGGAGATTCCTTCGATCATTGTCTGAAAAACCTAGACAAAATGCTAGCTAGGTGTGAAGAAGTAAATCTAGTGCTCAACTGGGAAAAATGCCACTTTATGGTAAAGGAAGGCATTGTTCTAGGTCACAAGATTTCTCAAAACAGACTAGAAGTTGATAGGGACAAAATAGAAACCATATCTAAACTCCCACCACCAACTTCAGTCAAAGCCATTAGAAGTTTTCTAGGTTACGCCGGTTTCTACCACCGCTTCATAAAAGACTTCTCAAAAATCTCAAGACCTATGACCAAACTTCTAGAGAAAGACGCACCATTCGTCTTCTCTGAGGAATGTGTTGAGTCATTCAATACACTGAAAGACAAACTTGTCAACGCACCAATCATGACCACACCCGACTGGACCCTTCCATTCGAAATCATGTGCGATGCAAGTGACTTTGCAGTTGGAGCCGTACTCGAACAACGCAAAGAAAAACACTTTCACCCAATTTACTATGCCAGTAAAACTCTTAACGATGCACAGGAGAATTATACCACAACTGAAAAAGAGTTACTAGCAGTAGTATTTGCCTTTGAAAAATTTAGATCATACCTAGTTCTTTCCAAAACCATAGTTTACACCGATCATAGCCGCAATACGATACCTATTCAACAAACAAGATGCTAAACCTAGACTCATCCGATGGATCCTACTACTCCAAGAATTTGACATCGAAGTTAAAGACAAGAAGGGAGCAGAAAATGTAGCCGCAGACCATCTTTCACGATTAGAATGTCCAACTCCCGAAGAGCTTCAAAAAGAAATTATCAACGATAATTTCCCACATGAGGTTCTCATGCACATTCAAGGAGTGATAGAAGAAAAGGACAAAAGTCCTTGGTATGCCGACTTCGCCAATTACTTAGCTTGTAGGATCCTCAGAAAAGGACTTACTCATCAACAGCGGAAGAAATTCTTCTCCGATCTTAAGTTTTACTTCTGGGAAGATCCATACGTGTTTAGGATAGGTGCGGATAAAGTCATTCGTTGGTGCGTAGCAGGAAAAGAGGCCTTAGACATTCTCAAACATTTCCATGAAGGACCAACAGGCGGACACCACGGTACCGCCACCACGGTCAGGAAAGTGTTTGATGCAGGATTTTTCTGGCCCACTATATACAAAGGTACACATACTTTGATCCAAGCATGCGATGCTTGTCAAAGAGCCGGGAACATCTCATCAAAAAATGAGATGGCTCAAAAAGGCATTCAAATTTGTGAAATCTTTGATGTATGAGGGATAGATTTCATGGGGCCATTTCCTAACTCATTCGGAAATAAATACATCCTTGTAGCAGTCGACTACGTGTCTAAATGGGTAGAAGCACAAGCTCTTCCCACCAACGATGCTCGAGTAGTTGTACGATTTCTGAAAAAGTTATTCTCAAGATTCGGTACTCCAAAAGCCCTCATCAGCGACAGAGGCACTCACTTCTGTAACACCCTAATGAACAAGGTTTTAGCACGATATGGAGTTCACCACCGACTAGCAACACCATATCACCCCGCAGACCAGTGGGCAGGTGGAGGTCTCAAACCGAGGAATTAAGAGGATTTTAGAAAGAAGTGTGGGGATGAATCGCAAAAATTGGGCAGAAAAGTTAGATGACGCATTGTGGGCCCTCAGGACGGCCTACAAAACTCCCATAGGAACGACACCCTTCAAGCTCGTTTACGGGAAGGCATGTCATCTACCAGTGGAATTAAAACACAAAGCTTATTGGGGTCTCAGAGCAGTGAATTTTGATCTAACGTCCACCGGAGCAAACTGGGAAGATCAAATTCGTGAGCTCGAGGAACTGAGAACAATGGCCTACAAAAATTCCTGGTCCTACAAGGAAAAGACTAAACGAATACACGACGCTCATTTAAAAGGAAACAAGAAATTTCAAGTCGGCGATCGTGTACGGTTATACAACGCTCGTTTACGTCTTTTCCCAGGAAAACTGAAATCCCGATGGACAGGTCCATACGTAGTTGAAACAGTTTTTGACTATGGAACCATCGAAATTTCAAGTTCAAACGGCCAGAAGTTCAAAGAAAATGGACATCGATTAAAACCATACATCTACGGTCTACTTAAAGTAGTTTTGGAGGTACTAACCCTCCAAACTTTTTTAATAAGACATTAAGGAAACAAGGTCTGGCCAAGACCTTCACAAAAGTAGGCCTTGTAAATATTGTTTTACTTTAAAAAAAAATATTTCAGAAAACCACGGGGGCGTGCTCCTTAAAGCACGGTCCCGTGCCTAAAAATGCGGGCCGGCATCTACGCTGCAAAAATCTCAGTCAAACTGGTTTGTAACAGAATTGTCAAAGTAAAAACACGGCGGCGTGCTTCCAAAAGCACGGTACCGTTCTCGGTCTCCTGTTTGGTTATAAAAGGCACCTTGTGTCATTGCACTCCTTGCACAAACCAAAACCAAAATCAAAAACCTCTGATAATTCAGCCTGCCAACTAAGATGAATGAAGCAATTCCCGTTTCCCGACATCCGAGAAACGATGCCCGCCATGTTTCCAAACCGAGCTCTCTTGAAACTTCAAGAACTCGTGAGAGAACTCACCGAAATGAATGTTCTCGCGGAGATGCGTCTCGTGAAACTCACCGAATCGGTGGAAAACATGAAAATAGAACTCCGAGACATCAACGAGCAACTCCAGTTTCAAGTTCTCGGTTTCACGTATTTTTCACCACCAGGACCGTTCGGAGGAGGAGAGCCTTTCGGAGAGCTCTAGGAAACTTAATTTTATGTTTTTATATGTTAAAAAGTGCATTAAGCACAATGTGTTAGGACTTCGGGCTTAACCCGATTATATTCTTTTCTTAGGAAACCCGGGCTTATCCCGTAACTGTTCTATGATCTTTATTTAATGAAAAGTAATCTTTAGATGACCAAACTTTCAAATTATTACAATAAGCGTCATTCTAAAAATTCCGGATCGTGAATCATGTTGAAAAAAAAAAGAAATACACTGTGACAAAAAGCACGGGCCGTGCTTTCCTAAGCACGAGGCCGTGGTCACCCCAGAATCTTCAGCATGATACGCGCTGACTCCATACAATTCTCTGACTCAAAAAAATTTATTCTTCTAGCAGCACGGGGCCGTGCTCCAATAAACACGGTGCCGTGTTCAACTTTGCAGTCTCTATATAATGCATGCATAAATTCACTATTCCATTTACACCAAACAAAAACTACCTAAATGAAAGGAAAACGGGTTGAATGGAAGCCAGTGAAGAAGGGGAAACAACATGAATCTTCCTTCCTTGAGGAACAAATCATGAGACTCCAATGCATCGTAAGAGACCAAGTTGAGAAAAACATGCAAACCGAGGCTCGAGTAGTCGAGTTGATTAACAAAGTCGACCTACTTAGGTTCGAGAACTTCCATGTTGTGGATGGCCACCACAAAGATGTGGCTTCCAAACTTAACTTTCTCAACCAAGAACTCGTCACGCTCAACAAAGAGCTTGACGAACTTTTGGAAGCCAAACGAGCACCACAACACATCCAGGAATTGTTCGGGGGTGGTGGCCGTTGAAGTTCTGACTTTGTTTCGTATTGAAGTTGTTCCCGCTAGTACTATGTGTAGGATCCGAGAGTTGTTGTTGTACTTTTCATTTTATCTATCTTTAAATTATGTCTTTAATTTTATGTTTTAATGAAATTTAGGATTTTTAATTACCATATCAAAATAACCAAAAAATAAAAACCAGTTAAAAGCAAACCAGCTCGATAAAATAAACAAAACAGTGACGTCTGCACTAAGCAGCACGGTACCGTGCTCCAAAAGCACGGGGCCGTGTTTTTGGTGTCAGGCAGTTACGAGTTTTAACTTTGATAAAATAACTTTCTAACACATCCAACCCTAATTTCACTGCATTCTAAACCGAGAACCGCCGACCTTCAACCATTTTGCAAATTTCTTCATCTAATCTTCAATCCTAAACCTAATGTATGTTAACTTAACAAGTGCATTACTCAGATTCGTCATTCTAGGTTTAGATTAACCCTAAAGTTGTTCAAATCGACCAAATCGGGTCAAAACCCGAAAAGGGTATGGGTTATTATGCTTGATTATGATGAATAGATTGTTGAATGTTTGATGGTTAGGGATTAATTGAAAGAAACAATTCGGGTTTTGGGTGTTAGAATAAATACCCGACAAACCATTAAACCCAATTGATATAACCAGTTAGAAACGAGGGTTCGAGTCTAAGTAAGTTAGAAATCGGTATAAACAACACGAGCCGTGGTCAACCAAAAGTCAAACATCAAAGGAATTGAACCAGAAGCAGCACCACGGTACCGTGCTCCTGAAAGCACGCCGCCATGTTTTTCCTTCTGTTCCAACAAATTGAAAATTTTTCATAATTTCTGACTAATTTAGGTTTAAATTGCAGATGGCCGAGTATGGGGAAGAAGTTCATGCATTTTTAGTCTTCACCAGACATGATGCAAGAGATAGGCAAGCTAATGCAAGACTAAGCCACTTGAATAGGCGAATCCTTGAACCAAATTTCTATGCTTGCCAAGACACCCTACGCCCAGTTAATCAATGGAACCGATACAACATGTTTATGACGGGGCCGTGGAAGAGGGTTTTTGAGCAAACGGGAGAGGCCATAACGGAACTAACAAAGGAATTCTTAGCATCCTTTAACATAAAGAAGAATTTAGATATGTGGGATAAAGATGCAATTGAGTTCAGGTGTGGAGGTGTGTGGCGCAGAACGTCTTTCACCCAACTTGGGATTGATATGGGAATTTACACAAAAGAAGAAACAGAACAAGTAATCTTGACCCACGCAAGGGTAGCATTTGAAAAGGAAGACAATAACTGGTTTGGAGATACACAGACACGAGCATGGGAATTTTTGGGCTTCGAGGATGAAACAAACCACATCAATACGTCGAAAAGCACAGCCTTACGAGATCCAATGATGAAATATATTCACCGGCTACTAAGCAAGACGCTAACAGCACGTAGCAAAAATAAAAGAGTGGTGAATTTACGGGATCTGTGGGCACTTTACTGCATAAGAAATGAAATTGATTGCAACATTACTTATCTCTTCTATCAACTTTTCAGAACTAATGCAACAGCTGAATGTCCAAGAACTCCACTCTTCGGTGGCGCATGGATCTACAAGCTTTACGAAGCTTATGATGTAGACGTGGAAGAGACCGAAAATCCGAAACCTATTGCTCTTAACCTCAACCTCTGTTACAAGTTGCAGATAGCTCGAATCCTTAGTGCAAGACCAGAAATTTGGAGGTTCGTGTACAGCCGCGACAACATTTGGGAGCCGAAAAGCCAGTTGGAAATGATGATGGAAGACGAACAGAGAAAAAGAATAGAAGCTGAGTACAAATGAACAAGGATCCGTTTGACCTGGACACAGGTAACTGACGATTGGAGGCACAGGTAAGTTGGGCATGGGCACGGGCACGGGTTGGCGTTATTTTATGAACTTATTATTATGTGTGTTTTGAACAATTTACTTTTCATCGTACTTGTTTAGTTGTGTTTATGTTGGTTTGGATACTATTATGGCCATGAGTGCCAAAGACATTTTATTAATTACTAATTTAGCCCGATAGGGCAAAGGGATGGATGATTCCATATCCAATTTTCAGCATTTTATGCTTGGTTGTTTGCGGATGTTTGCAGTTTTATTTTGCACAGGTACAAAAACAGGAAAACAGACGAAAAACAAGGGACGCTCTGTCGAAATTTCGTTAACCCGTAGGGAAGTAACTCTCCATTTTTACCCATAAATAAGATTTTTTATATTTTCATGAATCTTGTCACATTGAGGACAATGTGAGATTCAAGTGTGGGGAGGGGAATTACTTGACCAATTGTTTGTCCAACTAATTATAAAAATTCTCTAAAACAAATATTTTTGCAGCAGACAAAGATTATTCTAAACCTAAAAAGAAATCCAAGAAAATTTTTTGCAAATAACCAATCATTTAAAAGTGAAAAAGTAAGAAAACGTTTTGTAATATTGAGAATAAATTTATGCAAAATATGGCGTTAATACCCAATTCCTCCGTTACTGTGAGATAAACCTCATGCCGTATAAATATTTTTTCGGAAGCTTTGAGTGAGTCATATGTTTCATGTGATTTAGAACTTGTTGCAATTATTCATTTCAAGACCGAACGAAGAGTTGTATTAGGAAGAAGGTAATATTTACACAATTCCATCAAACCCATTACCAAAATTACAAAACCCAAAAAAAAAGCCGATCACTTTATCCATTTTCACCGGTAAAATACAACACTGGTCTTTGACCAGCAGACCCTAAAGAACTGGAAATGCATTCTTTCGATTTCAATTTCCTTTGCTGCATACACTTCACAAAACCTAGGTTGCCTCCAGAACTTAGGGAGAGAATCTTTCTCTTTAGCAATGAGGTGAGGAAAAAGTGGCGCCAAAACGAACAAAGGCCATCATTCTGTGGAATTTCCAAAAACGCAATGAAGAGAAGAGCAAAAAGATATGAACGATGTTTAGGTTGCGGAAACTGGTCCCACGAAGGAAGATGTAGAAAAAGTCAAACTCAGTCTCAGCATGAATATACCGAACTAATGAGGATGGAGGCTATTAGGCTCAAAGCCGAACGAATCATTAGAGTTGGAAGTTATATTCAGAACAGGATTGAGGAAGAATTGATCCACATCCTCGATAAAACTGGTCTTGACGATCTGACCTTAAAAGAGTCATTAGGTATTTAAAAAAAACTCTCGAAGAAAAAGGAGCTAACCATCGAAGACATCTCAAAACTCCCAACAAACAGTGGAAGTTGTATTTACCATTAACCCTTGAACCACCACAAAATACCAATTCCGACTCACACTAAACCAAAACCTTTTTTTACCTTCTGATCTATGCAACCCTTCAAAAAGGTAGAGATTTGAACTTGTTACAAGCTTATTTATCACAGGTTGCATTTTGGCTAAGAGTGTTCACATACTTACATCACAGGTATGATTAGATATAAAACCGAGTGTGAGTGAACATTGTGAGAACGTGATGTTTTGCATAAATGGAAACTCATAAAAACAAAAGTTCTCTCTTTTATCACTAACATAAAGATTGGTTATTTTGTTTCGTCTTCTTGAAGCTCACTTAAGGGATAGCTATGATCTAAATTTGCTGTTTTTTAGAGGATATTTATAAGAGGATTGCTTAAGGACAAGCAATGTTCAAGTGTGGGGATGTTTGATGCACATATAAATATACATCTTTTCGGCATCAAATAATCTCTAAAAACTGCAATTTCTATCCAATAACATAGCATAAAAGACTACTTATCATAATAAAACATAATTTCAGGTGAAACCAAGCCTCAAATCAAGAAACAAGCAAAAAGACGAAGAAAAACAGAAGAAAACACAAGAAAACAAAGAAACACGCCCCCATGCCTTAAGAAACACGCCCCCATGCTTCTGACACAAGAAAAGACAAAATCTGGAAGCAAAAGCACGGGGCCGTGCTCATCATGCACGGGGCCGTGGACGAGAACACAGAAAAGACAAAGAATAATTGCGCACATGTCACTAAAAATCACGGGGCCGTGCCTACCAACCATGGGGCCGTGGCCACGTCACAGAAAAGACAAAACAAATCTGGCACATGTCATAAAAATGCACGGGGGCGTGCTCATCAAGCACGGGGCCGTGCCTCACCATCCAGAATGCCTATAAATAGTGGCTCATGTTGCACTCATTTGGTGTGCCTTGAAAAGAATTCTCTCCGGTTTTCACTTATAAAAACACACACTGACACTCACTTTGAAGATCTAGAGAAGAGTTTGAAGGTTTGGAGGTCATCACCACTAATCATCATCATCAACCATCATTGCCATCATTAAGAAGAAGGATTCATCTACATCTGGTTAGATTGTTCCAAGTTTAATTATGTATTTGTTATTATCAATCATCTTAATGTTTATCACTATGCTCATTATGAGCTAAACTCCTTTTACCATCTAAAATCTATGAAGAAGCTTTGTTTTACTTGATAATTAACCAAGACATGTGATGTAGTCTAGTAAAGTACATGGTTATATTACAATTATCTTTTGATGAGAAATGTTTCACCATCTTAAATCACTAAATCAAAGTTGGTGGTTGTCAATATCAGTGGCAATCGTTCATGATCGATTCATGTTCTTGAAAGATAGAAATACTTTGATACATTATCGAAACATGGATCCTTATATTGTACTTAGAAATTATGAGATATAAGTTATGGTGTATTTTTCTAAACCATGGTAATCCGAAAATGACTTTGCTTAGGATATCAAATTAGTTAAAGAAACCATATGTTAACGGAATGTGTAATTATAACCAACATAAATCAACCAAGGGGAGGTTGTGTGATGAACTACAACCACCCGAAGTTGTTAGAATTGGTATTTGAGAAATCAAAGTCAATCTTAATCTTTCTACTTTACGAAACTACTTGTCAACTCAAACCGACATCATTGAGATGGTATGACATTAGGAAAGGGTGGACTTTAAAATGCGCATACCATCTCCTTAGTGCCGAAGATGCTCACTTAAGGCTTAAGGAGCTATCTATCATATATTGCTACGGCAAGTTTATCACATGTCTACATATTAATTATCAATGTTAAAATGGAGTGGATTCTTGATCTTAGATGGTAACCTTCGCATAATTGAACAACTCGTTTAGAATCTCTTGTCTCGGTCACCTATATATTATATATATATAAGTATTTATATTTTATAAAAAGTTTAAAAATCAACCCTAAAATGATTAAAACCTCCGATTGAAGTAAAACAACGATTTTTATTAGAAACCTTTGTGTCCACGGATCGATACTTGGTTCTTACCAATGCTATTCTACATATACGATAGGTACACTTGCCTATTTTGTGTGTGTTTAGTCTTTGTAGAAATCACTTTTATAAATTTAAAACACGATCTTGTGCAAAAGCAAATCATCCAACCTTTCATATTTTATACCACTAGCACGCACACATTAGAGTCTGAGGTAACCCCAACACAAAATCCATACTAATGTTAGTCCAAGGCTGTGAAGGGATAGGCAAAGGCATAAAAACTCGCATTAGTAGCCACACCCTTTGAGACTTGGCAAATTCGACACCTTTTAACATAACGATCTACCTCTTTCCTCATAGTAGGCCAAAAGTAGGAAGACTGCACCAAATGTAAAGTACAGTCACGACCAACATGACCTTCCCCATGTAACTCCTGAATGATTTTAACCGAAGACTAGAGTCAGGAATACATATTTGATTCCCTTTGAACAAAAACCCATCATGCAAAAGGAAGTCTGACTTCTGACCCGCTTGCACATCCTGCAACACAACTGAAAAATAAGGGTCGGTGCCTAACTGCTCACGAATAACTTCCAACCCCAGCACATTGACTCTCACAGAAACAAGCAAATTTCCCCTCCTTCTCAAGGCGTCATCAACTCGGTTTGAAACACCAGTCTTGTGTTTGACCACAAAGTAAACTTTTCAAGAAATGCTAACCAAAGTCCGTGTTTATGAGATATCTTGTCTTGCGTGCGAATATGCCTTAGAGAATCATGATCAGTGAATAAAAAAAAACTCTTTATGAAACAAATAGTGACGCTAATGCTTTACAGCTTTGACCACTTCATAAAACTCCAGGTCATAAGTACTATATCTCAACTTTGCCCCTGTTAACTTCTCGCTAAAATAGGCAATAGGTCGACTCCCTTGACTAATAATCCCCCCAATCCCAAACTTCGAGGCATCAGTATGAAGTTCAAAAACTTGCAAAAAGTTAGGCAATACCAGAATTGGTGCGGTAGTGAGTTTTTCTTTAATAACTTGAAAAGCTAATTCTGCCCCCTCTGTCCAAACAAACGCCTTTCCCTTCATGTAGTCTGTAATAGGGGCCATAATGGAACTGAAGTGTGGAATGAACCATCTATAAAAAGAAGAAAGCCCATGAAAACTGCGGATTTCAGTAATCGTTGTAGGAGTTGGCCAGTTTTGAATAGCTGCTACTTTAGACTCATCCACCTGTATCCCATCCCTAGAAAAGACATACTCCAAGAGCAAAACTTTAGGGGTCATGAACACACATTTCTTTGTTGCAGCATAGAAATTATCTCTGCGAAGTAAGGCCAAAACTTTCCTGACATGCACGGCGTGCTCACTGAAAGAAGCACTATAAATAAGAATATCATCAAAATATACCACCACAAACTTCCCAATAAAAGGCGGAGCAACTGATTCATCACACGCATAAAAGTACTAGGTGCATTTGATAAACCAAAAGGCATCACCAACCACTCGTACAACCCTTCACGAGTTTTGAAGGTCATTTTCCATTCATCCCCAGGTCTGAGACGAATCTGGTAATAACCACTCTTCAAATCCAACTTTGTGAAATAGTAGCACCACTAATCTGGTCAAGCAAATCATCAAGTCGAGGAATAGGAAACTTGTACCTCACAGTAATCTTGTTGATGGCTCGACTATCAACACACATCCGTCAGGTGCCATCCTTCTTTGGAGTTAAAAAAGCAGGAACCGCACAAGGGCTCATACTTTCACAAACATGACCCTTAGAAATCAACTCCTCAACCTGTCTACGCAACTCTTCATGCTCTCTCGGGCTCATCCTGTAATGTGGCCTATTAGGAAATTGTGAACCAGGCTCCAAATCAATATGATGTTGGATGTCACGCAAAAGGTGGTAGCCCATCCGGCAATTCATCAGGGAAAACATCAGAAAAATCCTCAAGTAAAGGAATCATAGCTTCAAGAATCTCAACCTCCTCGGGCACCGGCTTCCCTATCAAAACAAAAACACTTTCTATCTACACCAACTCATCTTCAAACTGACTAATTGTCAACAGGTTACCCGAATGCTTTGTGGCTAACTGCTTGGGCTTGCTAGGAACAAGAGTTATATTCACCCCATCAAACAGGAAGCTATAAGAATTGGACCGCCCGTTATATTCTATACTTCGTTCATACTCCCAAGGTCTACCCAAAAACAAGTGACATGCATCCATAGGAACCACATCACACCAAATACCATCTTTATATGTTGTACCAACAGAAAAAGAAACAAGGGCCCTCTTAGAGACCATTACCTCACCACCTTTTTTAAGCCATTAAAGCTTATAAGGTTCCGGGTGACTCTCCGTCTTCAAGGCTAACTTTTGAACTGCCTATTCAGAAATCAGATTGTCACAACTTTCAGAATCGATAACAAACGTGAAAACCTTCCCCAGAATGGTACATGTGGAGTGGAAGCTGTTATGCTTAAACCATTCGTCCCCATCAGCCTTTGGTGTATAACATGAGCGCCTGACCACCAAGTTCACCCCCACATCACCGGTCACAACCTTCTCCTCATACTCGGGTTCATCATCATATTTTGGGGCCTTTTCATACTCTTTATACTGTTCATCCTTAGATTCAGCAAACAAATGCCTCTTACCCGCTTGTTTACAGTCAACTTGCAGATGGCATGTCTCACCACACTTGAAACACTTAACCCCGTTGCTACTAGCCCCATTAGAAGTTGACCCAGTGTTGTTAACCCCCGGCCTCTGATGACTAGGCCTGCCACGAGGTCCTCAACCACCCGACCCCGAGTTTCCTCCAGCAGGGGCTGGTGAATACAAACCGCCCACCCGACAGTTTTGTTTTTCAAAAGCCAAGGCCCGTTGGTGCACCTCGGAGACTGTTGACAGATCAAAAAGATTTACAGAGTCCATGATCTGAACCCTTAAACCACCAATATACCGAGCAACGAGTTGCTCATCGGTTTCTTGAATATTATTTCGAGCAACCAAATGGTAAAACTCGGTCGTATATTCGTCAACCGATCTGGATCCCTGCTTCAGATTCTGCAATCGTTGATACATCAACCATTGAAAGTTGTGAGGCAAAAAGTTGGTCCGCAAACATGTTTTCATCTTGGCCCATGTCACAATCCGTGATTTCCCGAGTCTATTTCCTGTCAACTTCAATTGTTGCCACCATGCTAACACCCACCCACGTAGCCTGGTAGCGATCAAAGGTACCCACGTATTTCAGGAACCTCTCGAAATTCAAACACCTCGTCTACAATAACCAACCAATCAATGAACCCTTCCGAATCCAAACTAGTCCATCAAATTATGGGATATCAGTTCGGATCACAACATCCCAACGCCGGTTGCCATCTCCATGTTCTTGCCTTGGTCCCCTCTCATACCCCTCTTTTGAAGACGAACCATCATTACCAAAAAATGGATTATCAAAGTCACGCCCCTCCCTGTTTTCAGGGGCCTGTCTTCTACGATTTATCAAGTCAGCCATTCGATCAGTGAGTTGATCGACCACTTGATCCAATCGTTGCTCCACCCGTGCCATAAATCATTGCTCCAACTCTCGCTCATAAACCTCATCGATCGGTATGTTTCTCCTTGGAGGCATTTTAAGCCAGGAATTCGGCTCTGATACCAACTGATGCAGCGGTAAAACGATAACGAAGATCTAATCACGTTAATTCAGAGAATACCCGTGATGAACTTCCAAAACCCCCAAATCCAACCCAAAGGTCAAGGAAATTGAAGTGAAAAATATTTATTATCAAAATTCAAGTCTGCCTTTTCAATTACATAAGAAACATATAAATAGACATTCTAATACGAAATGGGCCCAAAAAAGGGCATGGGCCAAACACAAACCCAAAAATAAAATGTAAAAACCGACCAAAAACATAAAAAAAATCCCATAACTTTATTTAGGAGGCTTTTTTGGGTTTCGGACATGGGCCAAACCGCCGTAGTCTCAAGCTTCGATTTGACTGGTAATGGGCTTGAAACGGAGCTTCGTGGGCCAAGTTATGCCCATTTTCGTGGGCCACCTTTGGAAGCACGATCATGGGCCTCCAAAAATAACATTACACGTTCTTAAATACTTAGGCCTCCATCACCTACTTATTCTCTAAATAAACTAGTATTGATTCTCACGCTAGAGGACGGTTATAGAAAGAACATCCTTCATGTAATGAGATTCACGGTGTTTGTTTTGCATGATCGACTACCAGAGTTAGCTGGTTGTTTTATCAGAAACATGGACTCAAGATAACAATGTATCATATATATATATATATATATTTGTTAGTTTGAACATTTGTTTTAATTGTAGTAAACAACTAAACATGTTTAAAGGTAGAATACTAGTTTACTATTTTAGCTTTTATTTATATGAGAAGTATAAATACAACAGCTGATTGATACGGATTTTCAGAATGTATGACAAATTGAAATAATTAAAGTTTTGTACTCGAACATACTCCCCAGTCCCCTACCCTAAAAGTGTGCTAAATATAAAATTGTAAGAGCATCCATAATAAGCAACAGTTCCCGAGGTTTGAATTTATGTGGCAGGTTACAAACTCAAGAAAAACAAAGTTCACTATTGTTAGGTAAAGTTCTTGGATTGAAAGTTCTTCCTTGCAAACATGAAATGAACTTTGAGGTGACATATTTCTCTTTCCTTATCTCACATCCACATATGTATACATTATATATATATAGTTTTAATAATTTTTTGTAGAGATTTGTTGTTGCAGAAAAAAGTGAAGTTTTTAAGAAAAGTTTGAAATATGATGTGACGGTTTTTATAGGTTTATTGTTGTGGATGCTCTAATATAAATATTGATTTTTACTACTAATGGCTAAAATAATGAATCTTTTAAGATGAAATTTGGGAGATTAATTGTAATTTTCTATGAGGAGTGGTACAAATAGGAAATATATAAAAGTTATCCAAAGCCATCTAGCATGGATATATCGATTTTTGCAATAAACTATTCATCAAAATGATGTATTTAACTATTTATATCTATATCTATACTATATATAATGCATTATTTATGGGCAAAGTAAGACACTTATTTTTAAGTAATTTACAACACTCAAAGCATTAGTTACAACAAAAACTAAGGACAAAAATATCATTGATACATTAAATCTCACGTGAATTTAAATAATTACACTTTTTATCCCTCAAAGTTACAACATTGATCCTTAATTTTTTACTTATATATTATTTTATTTTCCCTTTTAACCCTACCACGTGATTTTTAAACGGACATAACATTTTCATACGTTAATATTTTTTAAAACAAATGGCATCATAAAAACGAGCATTTTATTATCTTTAATTTTAGTATGATATTGTTATAGTTTTCGAAGTAAAAAAAAATTATGCAAAAGTGTTTGCGGTTTGGTTTTGATGGCTTTAAATTAAACCATGAGCCAACTTTACACATTTTTTTGTCGTCGAAAACTGAAACTGAACTGTTTAAAATCAAAACCCAACTAAGCTAAACCATTACCAACGATAAGGTTCCGGTATAGTTTGTACTTCCATAACAAAATTGAGTTTAAAAGTTAAAATAAGAATTATTAATCTGTATATACATTCACTTCAAACTAAGCACCAACTAATGCATTATTAAGATAATCATACTATGAACAAAGATAACTTTGATCACACAAATAATAAACCTTATTAGAATAAATAGAAGACGAAATCATAACAAGAACAAATACTATAAAAAAAACATACTGGAAATTGGTCTAAAACTCTAAATTAAAGTTGTAATAGACGAGTTTGCTTGTATTAAATAAAACATTGTTTAACTGTATTTTAACTATGTCTAATATATATTATAAAACATATTTAATACTAAATAAGTAAATAATTAACATTTCAATAAGTGCGGGCAGCTTCGGTTACCGGGAAATGAAATAGTGAACGGTCTCACAATTTCAAACGAAATAATGAACATCCATAAATTTGTTACATGATTATCAAAGTATGTGTTTCTCGCCAGTTGCGAAGCTTGAACTATGGTACCAGGGGCGGACTCAAAATGTATTAAAAAGTATCACAAATGAGGGGGTTCAAATTTTTGGTCGAAAACTGTTAAATTTACATTACTGCGCGAAAAAACATAGGACCCCTGGGCCATAAGTAAGCTTCGTCAATATTTCCAGCTGCATCGCATAGGCACTCTTCTAGTGCTATATATAATGCACCACTTAAGGGTAACTTATGACACTTGGATTAAGTAAATTACAACGTTGGATGCAATATGTACCACATTCAATTCAATATGGGCAAAAATGTCAATATTTCATTAAATCTAACGGGCATCTGAAATCTTTTTAAAATATTTATAATTTTCATCCCTTGAAGTTACAACATTGGTCCTTAATCTTTTACTTATATATTATTTTATTTTCACTTTTAACCCAACTACTCCCACGATTTTTAAACGGTCATAACATTTTCCTACGTTAATATTTTTTAAAATAAATGGCATCATAAAAACGAGCATTTTATTTTAATTTGAGTATGATATTGCCATAGTTTTCGAAGTAAAAAAAACATTTTATGCAGCATTGTTCGCGGTTTGGTTTTGATGGTTTTAAATTAAATCATGAGCCAACTTTACATAGTTTTTTTTACCATCAAAAACAGAAACTGAACTGTTTGACATTTATTCAACTAAGCTGAACCATTACCAACGATAATTTTCCGATATAGTTTGTACTTCGATAATAAATTGAGTTTAATATAAGAATTATTAATCTGCCTATACATTCACTTCAAATTAAACACCAACTAATACGTTACTTAAGAGAATCGTAATATGAACAAAGACAACTTTTGTCACATAACTTATAAACCTTACTAGAATAAATTGTAGGCGAAATCATAACAAGAACAAAGATTACAAAAATATCATATTGGAAATTTGGTTAAATTAATATTGTAAAGAGGAGTTCACTCGTATTAAATAAATCTTTCTTTAACTATATCTAATATATATTATAAATCATATATAATACTAAATGAGTAAATAATTAGCATTTCAATATGTACGATCATCTCCGGTTTCAATCGTGAACCAAACTGATGAACGGTCTCACACTTTCAAACGAAATAATGAACACTCATAGATTTGGTACATGATTATTAAAGTATGTGTTTTTCCCGCTGCATCGCGCATGTACTCTTCTAGTTTTTAAATTATATATATATGTTTGACTACGTATAGGAATGGAAACTTAACTTAATTGCTGGGCTATTTACTATTCGTATTTGGGTTCGAAACGTCAAGGAAAGGAATAATTGAAATCAAACATTTAGAAATTTATATAATCTTGATTTTTTCAACTAATTTCTTGTGTGACTGTTAATACAAGTTTTAATACTCGGAAGTCAGCGTAGGTCTGGTCTAAGACAACTGGTCATAGTAGGTCATTGAGACTCTCTAATTTAAGAAGTGTGGTAATCTAAATACAAGAAGGTTGACATTTAACATAATCTGGTTTTTGCGAGTAACTTCTTGCTATAAGGCTAAGGGTAATGGGGCTTGGTTGAGCCCCAAGTGATCCAATCAAAACCCGACACGTAGGTGATGACATGGCACTCGATCAAGCCCCGGAGGGTGTAATGGTCCAGGTGATCCGGAGCTTGATCCAGATTTTTTATTAACAAATATTACACCACAATCTACTCAACCTTGACCATCTTAAATCCTTCTATTTTATACCTGCATATATACAACACACAAAACATAACACCATCACCGCCTTTCGCCACCGTAGCCATCACCGCCTTCCGCCACCATCCTCTTACAAACCCACCACCGTCCTCCGTCGTGGTTTCTCCTCCGACGACCAACCACCGATCACACCACTACTACCGATCACCAGACCACCGCCTCCGTGGTTCCTCCTCCGACGACCAACCATCTCTCAAAATCAATTTTATTTTGCCTTTCAACGGCTTTTTTTTTATTGTCCCCACACACCAACGGCTATAAGCCCCGCGGTCCTAGCCACGGGGGCCAACCGCGCCCCGGCTCACCTGAGGGGTGTAGCGGTGTTCGCGAGCCACATCAGCGGTCGCGCCCCCTGTTCACCCCCATTATCCTCAGCCTAAGCGTATAATACATTTTTACTGTTTAATGTTGAAGACTTAGAAAAATAAAAGGAAAAATAAAAGGAAACTCACTCAAATTTTACGTTGTTTTGATATATATTTTTAGGAAAATGATTATCTATATTTATGATAACCTTAAAAATGAGAAAGGTTTTTTTGTATTTGATACATAATTGACATATAATTATTGATACCAAATACGTTTAGTATAATAATCAAAAAGTATTTAATATTAGTCAACTTGCAAATTTATTAACTGGACTAAACAATATCTACCAACTCTAAGGTCAATAGAAACCCCACAAATACCGTTAAAAATAAAAATTTTATATTATCTCATAACTGTTTTAACATCAAAATATGAATAGAAAGTTATAAGAACCCCACAATGTCATCGCAAGTTTATCCGAGTTCATCTAGGAATGTAGGATTGAATTCAACAAATGTATGCCATTAAAAAATAACACTATTATTTTAGGATTGAACTGGGATAAGTAGATGTCGGTAGATGTTAATGTAGAATAATAAAACCTCCGTAAGGTGTTATGTATTATTGATAGGGCTGAGCACGGTTCGGTTTTTAGGTGAAATCGAAACCGAAACCAAAAATTCGGTTTTTTCATATATAAAAACCGTTCGGTTTTGGTTTTTCGGTTTTTCGGTTTTCGGTTTTTCGGTTTCGGTTCCGGTTCGGTTATATTCGGTTTTTATTTTATTTTTTCTTGTTTTATTTTTTTTGTTCTATTAATTGTTTTATGCAACTAGTTCCTATGTACAAAAAATAAATATTAACATTTACTATTCCTTTTACAAACTCAATTTCTCTTACAAATCTATTGAACCAACAAACTCCTAATTTGTTTCGGTGGTTGTCGCATATGGCTTTGCATAAATATATTTAACAATCATTTAAATTATTTATTTTAATATACCAAGTTAATCGGTTCGGTTCGGTTTTTTTCGGTATTTTTGAAATGGGTAACCGAACCGAAACCGAAATTTCGGTTTTTCAAACAAACAAAAATGAAACCGTCGGTTAATGTTTCGGTTCGGATTTTTCGGTTAATTCGGTTTCGGTTCGGTATTTTTCGGTTTTCTGCTCACACCCTAATTATTGATCAACTATATATAGAGGAGTACAATGAGATAAATACAATGAAACATATTCAAACAATCTTCTAATCATGGTAACACTATAATACTAAAACTCTAATAATATATTCTAGAATATTCTCTAATATTCCCCTGCAGTCAGAGCGGTAGGAAATCGGACGCTCGGACTGGAGCGCAAAGCTTGTGAAGATATACGACCGACTGTCACGTAGAGCGGGAACTTGATCGGTTATAGGATCTAAGAAGATCGGCAGCGACTTGGACGTAGTCAGGCGGCTAGGCATGATGACAAGAGCTTCGACTTGCGTAGGTAGAAGCTATGACTGAATCGACCCGAAGCAACGACTTGGCAACACATGTCGACATGATAATAATATTAATAGTATAATAAATAAATAAATATATAATAAAAACTTAATTTTTTATATGTTTAACTAGAAGAAAGAAAAAGAAAAAAGAAAAATCAAATCTAAATAAAAAAGAAAGAAAAGATAAGGAGTAAAGAACTGTCGAGAAGGTAAAACAAATATATCAAAAGGGTAAAAAAGAAAAAAAATAATAATAAAAACCAATAATTCAAAATCAAAAGTGGTTCTCCGGATTTAAAACGTGGTAACACATGTGTTACGCTCGGAACCGAAACATAGAACCAGATAGTTGGCGGCTTGGAACCGAAACATAGAACCAGATAGTTGGCGGCTCATGAGGAAGCGGTGGCTTTTACTTATGTCGTAGGTGTGTCAATAAAAAGTGGTGGCCAAAGATAGACGTTGACCTTTAGTATATGGCGGTGGTAGATCGTAATCTACACCGCCGGCCGAAGCCAATTATATATATGTACAAATGTCCCCGGGGTAGAACGAGAAGAAGAGACAGAAATAGGCCAGACCCCTAAGGCTCTGATACCATGTAGAATAATGAAAACCCCGTAAGGTGTCATGTATTATTGATCAACCATATATAGAGAAGTACAATGAGATAAATACAATGGAACATATTTAAATACAATCTCCTAATCATGATAACATTATAATACTAAAACTCTAATAATATATTCTAGAATATTCTCTAATAGTTAAGACAATTTAAAAAATGGCAGCGTTGTCACTAGGCTAACGCCTTTAAAAAAACAAATAGACTCAAAATGTTAACTACAAATTGAATTGTAAGTGTTCTAGCTCCTTGCTAGTATAATGAAAATTCAATTTTGTTGATCGTTAAAAAAAAGAAAAAAAAAAGAGAATAATCAAGAATCATAAATGCTGACTTTTCATCAAGTAACTGGTAGTAATACATTTCAACGACTAACTCACTATGATTTTTACAACTTACCACAATTGACCCTTCTGTAATATATCATTGACTATTGCATTTTAACCTCGTATATTATTGATTTAATACTAATAAAACCCCCTATCTTAAGAACTGAATTATAGAAATCTTAACTTGAGCTCGTTCAAATTTTCTCAAGTGTCTTCTTCCAACGATAATCCTTACCAACACACTAATGCGTGGATTTGCTAATCTATTTTCTCTTTGAACCAATCGCATGTCAAAAATCAATGGAGCATAGATGTAAAATGAATTAAGGATTCATCGACAATGAAATTATGGGACTGTGCTTATCGCGGTTGCGTTTAAGCAGTGACACATGATGCATTGGTGCATCAGATGGTAAGTCCAATATGTAAGGTACCTTTCTAGTTTGGTTCAGAAATAAGAAAGACCCAACCCTATATACTTTGGACATAATTTTAAGTTTTTCTACTTTCGTAATTGTTAGAAAAACAATTATTAAAACTTTAATCAACCTCATTGTTTTGATAATGACTTAATTTGTCTAATGTGTTATGAAAAAATATTAGTTAATCATAAATGTTATATATGTCTCTTAACACTTGATTGATCATCCTTAGTCACTCATAGGTATGATTAAGTGCTGAAGAAACACTAATTGACCCGGGCAGATTACGGATAATCTGAGGGTTAAATAGATGTTTCCCACGAGGGTTATGTCCGGCAAAGATGGTTCTTCTGATAACCTGCAAAACAGACACCGTGAGCTCGTCACTGAAAAGGGGGGGGGGTACCTCCTTGTGACCACCCTCCGGCGTGAGAATCAAACTAGATTGCTCTTGAATATAAGTGTATATTAAGAGATTGCTAGAAAAGATAAGATGTGATAAGGTAATGTAATGTGTCTATACCATTCCAAGGTGTTAGAGTATTTATAGCCGAAGGTAGGTTTCCAAGCAGGTACAGCCGGCTGAATAGTATTCCTGTTATGCCAACTGTGGGCTACGCACGTGCCATGCTGGAGGTTGGTGGGTAGGCAGCGGCTGATAGTGACCCAGGCCGGCTGTGTACTATTCCTGTTCCACCAACTGCAGGCTATGCACGTCCTCCGACAGGTTGGTGAGTAGGCAGCGGCTGATAGTGACATACAGTACAAGAGCGTGCTGCTCGTCATACTGTTGTCAGTGAGCTGTCGTATCTTTGGTCAGATCTTTTGTCCATACCTCGTCAGGTACAAGTACAAAAGATCTTCCAGTATCGTACGGACTGGCTCATTTGTGCGGGAGTGTTCCCGGCTTGCTCACTCCTTCTTCAGGTGACATTACTGAATTATTTAAGAGTTAAGTGCCTTATGCGTGTAGCCTTGCTGCGCGGGTAGCCTTCCCTGATGGCTAGTATCCGTTGCTGCGGGAACAGGCGGAGTACGTCGACCATTGGGAGGCTTTTCCTGCGGGAACAGCTTGCGTACTGCGCGTTATGGACGTCACGTCTCTGAGCATGGTGGATCCTGCGGATCCAGTTGGTTTCTGCGCAGACGTCTCTTCAAGGTGTCTTGCAAGTTTAGCCTTTGAGCAGACGTCCCTGTTGAAGGTGAGTCTTGCGGGTTCAACTGCGCAGAACGTCCCTCTTTGAGGTGAGTCTTGCGGGTCCCAACTGGGCTCTAATGGGACCTACCTCTTCAAGTCCCCCCAGTCCAATGTTCTTCTCATGAATTGTTAATAAGTGAGGTGAACTTTTGGACTTAAGCAAAGGGTTTTGAAAAGGGTTTAGTTTTAAGGTTTTCCATGGGGATTCTTCCCGCGGAAGTCCTAATGTCACGTGCAGAAATTCCCGACTTTTCTGCTTGATCTTTGGGTATGATGCGGGTAGGTCTGTAACCTCATCGCAAGTCAGGAGTGTTGAGTTCCACTTGTATAGATTCTCCATGAGGTTTTGGTAGTTTTGAACATAGTGATCAATTATGTTAAAAACAACCAATTCCATCTTGGAGCTTCAAACAATCTAGTTCTCGACGTTCCCGCTATGCGGGGATGTTATTCCCGTTTCCGCAAGCATGGCCCAGAAAATCCTTCTTGGTTTCAATTCCCTGCGGAGTGCTAGGTATGTGAAGGGTTTCGCCTTGACACTGTACCCGCACACGTCTTATAGTTACTTTACTTCCAAGGTATTCCTGGCTTCAATTCCCTCCAGGTGCTAAGTATGTGAAGGGTTTTGCCTTAACACTGTACTCGCACCTGTCTTATAGTTACTTGGTTGCCAAGGTAAGGGGTATAGTCCCACTTACTTTTGAATCTTTTTTGAATCTTTTTGAAATTCGAAGAGTTGGTGAAAGGATAAGAACAGTCCAAACTGTTGAAACGTCGTCCGACGGTTTCTTCTGACAGTGTCAGGACGTGCAGGAAGTTATGACGACGTGACAGTATATGGTCATTCCAGACGCTTTTTCAGGCGCGTGGGCGCGAGTTTTCGGGCGCGTGGCCACGAAGTTTACGGCACGCGTCCTGTCAACAGCTGTTGCCAGCTTGCTTTTTCCACGTGTCATAGTTTCATTGCACCAGCGTTTTCCTCTCTCTTCCGCATTAAATTCATCTCATTCATTGCGATGAGTATATAAAGGGAGGCGAGGTTGCATCTCAACTCACAGTTTCACCTCTCTTCTTCTTCTAAACGATTTCCGGCGAATACTCTTAACTTTTCTGTCGAGCATTCTCCTGAAATCGTTCTTGTTTACATCCAAAACATGTCGTCTACTCATGATCCAGAAGCTACCGTCGAGGAGTCTGACTTGTATGTTGAGAACCCGACGTCTACGTCCGATAAGGACGATAAGAGCACTGCCGGCGAATGCCAGTGTGCTCTTCCCATCGAGCTTTTACCGGTACATCGTCCGGAAGTTCATGCTCGAGCCGTTCGAGCCTGAGTTTCCGGAGCCACACCAGACGGTGTACGATGCCCCCAAGGGCAAAATAGGGGTATATGCCGCCTTCTTCGTCTATGGGAATCTTAGGTTCCCATTGACGAAGTTTGTATACCGTGTTCTGGAGAGACACGGTGTGCATCTGACAGAGGTACACCCAATGGCGATCGACAAGATCCGCCATTTCGAGTGGGTGTGTCTCATTCTGGGTGTGAAGCCCCATGTTGACCGCCTGATGACCTTCTATTCCTGGAGGTGCATCCAGGGGTGGTATACCTTGGTCAATCGAATCAAGGGTTTGAAGATCTGCGCTACCGAGCGCAGTCTTCGATCTTGGAAGCGGGAGTTCTTCTATATCTCCGCTCGCGTCGTCTCCATAGCCGATGACGTTCAAGAACGGGAGAGCTCTCCGGAACCTTCACGCCTCCAACTACCAGGAGGCGGAATGGTTCTCCAAGGTTTCCCGGATCCAGTCTCCGGTTTACCGCTTTGCGGAGTCCGGGATGGTGATGCTCGGGATGAGCCGAGTGTGGAAGGAGGCGTCACAGATTCCCATCGTCCTCGAATACGGTTTGAACTCTGTCCCTTACGGTATGCTTCATATTATCCGTTAATTTAGGGTTTTTGTTCTAACCGTTTTTTCTTTTTGTTTTCAGAGGGAAACGACTTGCAGTCTCTCCTGCAGCCGCGGGAGAGTGATGGTCCCGCTCGGATGGGTACTCGTGCTCTAGATGAGAACGAGTTGCCCATCCTTGAGCAAGCGGCGGATCGGTTCGTGGAGGTCTACCCGCCAGGCCACGAGATCCTGAGCGCCAGGCGGCCAGGTAAAGAACTTTTTGACCCTCGCCCTCTCAATGCTCAAACCTCTGCGGGAATTCCTCTAATTTTGTCATCTTCTGATGAGGAATTCGCAGATGGTCCTTTCTTGGCGAGGAAGAAGAAGGCTGCCGGCGGGAAGGGCAAGGCGAAGGTTGCCTCCACTGCCGATCAGGGGAATCGGTCAGAGTCGGAGACCGAGAGTGAAGAGGTGGCGGGGAACCCTGGTGGTGATGAGACCACTGTTCCGGAGGTTGAGACAGCTGTCACCTCCGGGCAGCCTAGTACAACGACGGTGACCGGCGTGAAGAGGCCGGCTCCATCGGGTTCGTCCCCGCCTATTCGCACCTTCAAGCTCAAGAGGACTCGTAAGTGTAAACTTTAACTTTAACTTCAT